>NW_006436810.1:4885184-4913895 GCF_000325575.1 Pteropus alecto | reverse complement strand
TATTATTTTATTTAAAAGTGTTTTTAAACGGAGGATCCAAAAAGTTATAGTCTATATTGCAGAATAGTGGCTCTCAAACTTGAATGAGCATCAGTATTACTGGACAACTTGTTAAAACATGTTAAAACTCATCTTCCCAGAGCCTCTGATTTGGTAGGTCTGGGTGCGACCATAGAATGGTCAAGGCAACACACATTAAGAAACCTTGCCCTAGAGTCTAATATTTTTTTCTTTTTGTTAACCAAGTTGGGAAGTTTTTATAAACACTACAGAATGTTTAGAAACAATATTTAAAATGACTATGTAATGTATTTAGCAATAGAGTTGGAGTTTCATGAAATATAAACAATATGAGTTCATGACTCTAATAAAGCTAGGAAGTGGTACCTTAGAGGTCCAAGCCTTAGAGTGATCCATACAGATGGGTCAGGAGCCCAACGATAGCACAGCCATAATCTTTTAATAAAAAGAGTTTCTCAAAAATCTGTGGAAGCATCTCATCTTATTAATCGATTCAACTGAACTCTTAAATAACACAAATGCATAATTACATGGTGTGTGGGTTGGGCGAGCAGAGATTGAATCTGTGAAGATTGACTATTCTTACATTTTTCATTAATATTGCCTTCAGAAAGACTGATTAGAGTTTACCATCGTCCTCATTTCTATAGAATTGGTTGTAAATCTTAGTGTCTCATTTTACTCAAAAACATCGTTAGGGTGGCATATCTTGGAGAAGCACGTTCTAGTAAGAAAAGACTAAGATTTGGGATCAGAAGATCTGGAAGATTTGTGGTTCTGTTTTTTACTTATAAAAGATCTTGGACCCACTCATTTTTTTCTAGATCTTCACATCCTTACCTATAAATTGAGGCTAGTAATATTTATTCCATTGAGTCAACAAGTTAATTATTGAATGTTTACCACATACTGTGCTATGCTGTGGTGATGTTAAAAAGTAAGGACACGCTTCCTATCTTCCAGGCATCCACAGAATTATTTTAATGAATAAATGAGAGTGTGGACATGAAGGGTTTAGGAAACTATACAGGCCTACTGTAAAATATTATTGTTCCTTGCATAGCAGTTGGCCCTGAACATGGACCGAAGGTGCCTCATCACGGAAAGAAGTAAGACAGGACTTACGTGATGCGTGGAATCCTTTCCTGGGAAAAGTTGCTGCCATTGATTTTGGCATCAAACTAATGGGTTGCAATTGCAACAGGTATTTGTCCTCAAACTACTTTTGACCTCTGGAGAATTTAAATTATATTTTCACTTCAAGAAAATATTGATTTTGCCAAAAACCAGAGATTCTAAAAAGAATGGTCGGAATATTTGCTCAGCAAACAGCATTCAGATCTGTGATGTGAAAAGTAAACTTAATAAAGTTTAACATAGAAAAACGCATCGAAGAAACATTCGTTAAAGCTTTTTTAACATCGAATGATTTGAAGTCATAACAAATAGTTGTTTTTTCTGGTTTGTTTTGGTTTGTTTTTCTTTGCTTTTTAATAAATAGGACTCTTTTAAACTACGGCTCAGAATAGCAGGTAGATTTCTTCATATCTAAGAAGGCTGGGCACTGTGGTAGCATCTAAAGCCCTGGGTTTCACATCTTATTGAATTTTATTCTGGTAAAGCAATTTCATTCTTAAATTGAACATGTCATTTTTTCTTTATTAAATTTCCTAGTTATTCTTTCACCTCAGGTTTTTATGTTGCCTCCTATTTATTTCTGGACTTCTTCACTCAAAATGTAGGAAGACACAAGTATTTATATCAAGTCCCATGTACCCTGCACCTGTCACTTAGAACCTAACATAAAAAGACAGAACTCACAACCAAAATGACTCATATTGGGGAAATTGGGTGAAGCTCTGAGAGAGAGTTTACGTTTGGCAAAGGGAAACGGCACTAATGTGTCACCACATCTTATGCAGGGCTCATTTCAGTGTGTTTTAGGGAAAGGTGACACAAACATGGCATCGCTCTACCAACATTATTTTGCAAGATGCCCAAGGTCTTCCTGTGAAGCACCAAACAATAACTTAAAACTTAAAAGAGAAAATTGGCTGAACTACTTGTTTAATGTGTCCTATGTTTTGAAATGGTTCAGCTATGTTTCTGTATTTTTTGAGCAATATTTTTTTTTCTTTAGATTTGGTTTTTGTTGTTAAATATCTACTTTTTTTTTTTTTTCTGTTTGGAATTCTGTAATCCTTTCGCCTTTACCCCCACTACTCACAACACATCTGTAACCCTGCCAACATTGCCAACTTTTTCCTGAATTTGTTGATGTTTTCCCTATGTACAGTCAGTTCTTAATGCCTTTCAATAAGTAATCTTTGATGCCATTGTTTTATTCCTTAAGAAAAGACATCACGCTCACAATCTTCACTGCGGGCTTTGGGGCCAGCTGTTTGTTCTCTCCTACAACTCTGCCTCGTTTTCCCACTGGTCCCTGCTCAGTACCTCTCATCTGGTTTAACTAGTTTGCTTCCTAGAATTGCTCTCAATTGGCTAATTTCAGTGTTATTTATGCTATCCATTTCCAATAAGTTAAATCACTTTCAGTCTTCTAAATCCAGCATGTCAACTGCTTCCTCTAGAAAGACTTCTGGAGGGAGGCAGATATGTAGACCATCCTTGGTAGATAATGTGCAATGCACAGTGTATCAATGCAGGGAAATCCTCATGCGTTTAATTGTCTAATTGCATAGAATTACCTTGACCTCTTATTACGTTTTTTGCTTCTCTTCCTTCTTCCTTCCTTCTCGTCTTCTTTCTTCCTTTCTCCTTTCTTCTTCTTTTCTTTTCTTTTTTTCCTTTTCTTTTCTTTTCTTTTCTCTCTCTCTCTTTCTAAATTTTTCCCTATGTGTATACCTTTTCAAAATTATGCAATGCATACATGAAAAGTAAAATATTACAGACAAAATTCTCTTGAGCCAACCAAATTCTTTTTTTTTCTCTTTTGATCTCCTGAACCAATCACTGTCACTGTTTTGATTAGACTTTTTGTTCTCCCTGTCTCTATCTCTCTCTTTCTCTCTTTCTGCTACCTACTTTCCTTTTACTTAGACTCCCCAAAACATAGATGGGGGAAGAAAAGAAGGAGCAAGCCTCATCCATCTGTTGTTTTGATGATTTTGTTAGCACTATGGCCTACATATCAAGAGATTTTTCTAAAAAAAAAATGAGCTGTATTATTCAGAATATCTGGATTTTAGTAGACAGTGAAGATTTGATCATCTATTTTAGTACCTCTTCATGTAGAACAAAAATTGTTAGCAGTGTTATAAAATTATTAAACTGCTAGTTAAATCATATATTCGAATGCAAAAATTGCACAACGAAACTTTAATAATAACAAAATTTTATGTCTAGTGTTGGTGTCACTGACTTCCTCAAAAGAAGATGGGCCGTGATTACAACTAGATCATGACAATTCTATCCACACTTCGGTCAAACAATTCCAGATGAATTCCTGCTCCGTGTCATCATCACGCACAGGCGTGTATGCCTTGACCATCTCCAGTGCATTCAAGGCAACTTCTTAGTTTCTCAATCGTAAGACATTTTTCATTCATTAAACAGAATTTTATTGATGTCTACTAAAGTCAGGCACTGTGCTAAGAACTGAGGCAACAGAATTTGAAGATACTTAGATTCCTGTTTAATGGTAGGTGAGTTGCAGGGGTGGGCAGAGAGAAAAGAAAAACAAACACATCATTACAATACAAGAGGATAAGTGCCACCATAGTATAAGTTCAGAGAACTGCGTAAGAATAGCGAAGCATATTATAAGGATAAAATTATTATTTTAAGCATAAAATTATTAATATTAACAGAACAGAAAATACTTAAAAACATGATAAAAGAAATTAGATTGAACTATATGGAAAAAAATGATGTTTTTGAAGGGCAGAAAAGTAGGCTCTCAGCAATTTTATCTAGTTCAATCTATTAAAAGTCATAGTTTCTCCACTCAGGGATAACATCTAATAACATATTGAAATATAGATATCGAAAATGCTTTTCGTGATATTACATATTCCCAGAAAATATGCACGTATTTCTCCATTTAAAGTTTTATTCTTTTCCTTAATTAAAAAATTATTATACTACAAATTTCTCCGTAACTTTCTTTCACTAAAGAATATTATAAACATCTAATATAGGTCTACATACTTTTTAATGACTGAATATTATCCTACAGTATAAATGAGCCATAACTTACTTATTACATCTCCATTGTTTGATATTTATGGGATTTTTCAATTTTCACCGTATATACTATAATCACTAGATCCACAATGCTGAAATGAACATGAAGACATGGCTCTGAATTATTCTTCCTAATGATTTTTAAAAGTACACCATAAATTAAAATAATGAATAAAGGTAAGATTTAGCCACCAAATATTTTGTTCCTGTGATTTGCGTCTCCCAAAACGTAGGGTGTTGTGGAATGTTTAATAAAACCTCTACATCTCGCTGCACTAATTTTCAAGTTTCGTGATTTTTTTTAAACAGGGAAATAGGCATAGAAATGGAAGGGCGAGGCTACCGAAGACAGGTCCAGGATGAATAACGACTCTAAGAAAAGGAGCCAGATAAACACCACTTCCCAATAAACAAAGAGCATCATGTTACGGTAACAATTGCCCTGGTCCTTCCCCCGAGAGGAGCCAGGCACTTGCAATTGTTTGGCTCTCTTTCTGCTCCCACATTACTGACTTAGAGCATGACATGTTTGTACGATTGCAACTAAGTCACCAAATGGGAAATATCTAAATCAAGCTGCAATTAATGTGTCGTAAAGTGCTGGATAATAAGCCACATATTACCTCTAGGAGTGACAAAGTTTTAGAACTAAACCCCAGCGTAAGTCGAAGCAGCAGCAGAAGACGGGAAAGGAAAAACAATCCTCGCTAGGTTATTGTGGGGTGTGAAAGCCACGCTGCTGTGGAAAGGCAGTGTGAATCCATATTATGCCGAAATCAATGGCAGCCCAATCTTTGCAGACTGCACGAGGCACCGTGTGACAAGGGCACAGCGATTCTCCTAATCAAGCAGGTTGAGTGAAAGTGAAGAATCCAGCTGAGCTTGATATATCCAGCTGGACTTTGTTTGCTACTTAATGGAGCAGGTCATAGTTATAACACCCCAAAGAAATCAACCAGTCTCGGCTGGAGGAGCACACGGAAAGTGTGGGAACTCCAGCAGGTCTATGTTAAATCACTTCTATAGGTCATCTGCAGAGAAAGAACTTGGCAAAACAATAAAGGAGCGTCACTCTGCTGTCTGTGTTTATGATTCTCCCCCAGGGAAGGGAGTTGGGTGAGGAGGGAAAGCAACGTGGCTGGAGAAACATTTTGTCTTTTTTATTCTATGCATTATAAAGCTCTTGGCAGGGCATCGGGCACTGAACTTAGCTCCCCCTTCTTGAAAGCCACAGGTTACAGGGGTTTATAAGCCAGAGTGACAGTGATAAAAGGCCAATTCAGGGCTTGGGGACAATTTTCCCTAACAACATGCTTTTGCCTCTTTGCCTCCTTAAACACCTGCTGCTCTCCACTAAAGCCTTCAGGGCAGCTCTGACTCCGAGCCAGGACGGTGAAGTTCAAAGTTAATGTCCTTCTCTACTGTCACTGCCAGGGTGTGTGGATGACCAATAGCTCTGCTCTCACCCTGGCACGAACAATGCCATCCTCAGAATGCATCTGGAATTCAGGAGGGTGACACGGGGTTCTTTAACCTTCTTCGACCTGGGGCCATTTTCTTTGGAGGCATTGAAACCCTTCTTCCATTCTCAAAAGAGTCCCCAAGAAAGAGTGAGTGCCACAAAAGCTGTTGGGATTAAAGCATGCAGTATAAAAGGTGCCTGGCAAATGGGCATAGGGATCAGATAGAGGAGTGGTGGGCTTTCTGAACACAAGTATGTCTGTGCATCAGGGCAGAGGAATTGACGCTCTGTCGATCTGAACACTAACTACATTCTCTCTCCTCTCGCCAATCCTCACTCACTGTGGGAGAGCTGGACGCTGGCAACCCGCCGGGCAGCCACTAAAATTTGGTGAAGACTCAATAGGAAAAACCTGGAGCCCTAACAATTAGTACTGTTATTCTGTGATGCTTCATGTCTGCAGGGAATGTATCGAACTTACCAAAGCCGGTTTGCCTGCTAAAACCCTGAGTTCCACAGGTGAGCTTTCTCTTGTACCTGTGAGGGGCAGCATATGAGGGGACAAAAATGAGACAATGGAGGCACCCACCCTTCCAAGTCTAAAGTCAAGGGATGACAGCCACAGTTAATTTTGGCTCACACGCTGTGAGAAGGGCAGAGTTTTAGGTGGACTGTTGCTTATACCTAAGTGAAATGGTGTGGGAAATTTGAAAGTTTCCTCTTTCCTAATGAATGGCAATATATGAGAACCCTGAGTCTGTGGGTCTGGGCTGAGTGACGTGTTCATCTTTTACACATGAGCCGCCGTGGTGGAATGTAGAGCACGTGGTGCCACAATGGGGAGAGCTGGGTGCGAATCTTGGCTCTGCCACTATCTTGCTGAGAGCCCCTTAGACAGTCACCTCCCTTGTCCAGGACGGTGGGTCCTCACCAGCAGAGGGAGAGACCTGCAGCCCATGATTTTCGAAGCCCTGCCTTGGTGCAGCCCGTCTTACAAGTGCGCTGGTGGAACTGGGAAGACACTTTCCAAGAGTGGGTCTTCCCATTTTGACGCCTCTCTTCCAGGAGAGCCAGTCCTGCTTTCCGGGCCCTGAGCCTCCCTTCCCCCTGGAGGACAGCGCTAGGCAGTGTGGGAACGTAGGCCACTCTCCTCTGAGTCCTGGCCACTGGCAGGCCGCTATAGCGGGGTATCCCCATTCCCGGCTGGAGCACGGCTTTGCACCTTTAATTCTTGGCAGTGAAAACGCACTGTTCACAATAATGACCCTGGACGCTGAAAAGTTTTGGACAGCAAAAATGACTCTATGTTTTTCAGCATAGTACTTAATTGATAAGGCAGGAAAGTCGAATTATTTAACCAGAAAGATTTAGGAACAGCAATGGTTGCAAAAGGAAGAGTTGACTTGTGGCATAGGCCAAATATGTCCCCATCCTAATCCTCAGAACCTGTGAATGTTATCTTACAGAGCAAAGGGATTTGGCGGATGTGATTAAGGGTCTTGAGATGGGGAGATTATCCTCAATAATCTGGACGTACCCAATGTAATCACAAGGGGCCTTATGAAAGGGACACAGGAGGCACCAGAATCAGGTGGTAAGGTAATATAATGACAGAAGTGGAGGTAGAAGTGACGTGACCCCAAACCAAGGAATATCAGCAGCCTCTGGAAGCTGGAAGAGGCTCAGAATAAATTCTCTGCTATATTCTCCAGAAGAAACCAGTCCTGTCTACATCTGGGTTTTAGCTCTGTAAGACTTATTTCTGACTCTGACCTCTAGACTGTAAGATAAATTTGTGTTTTAAGCCACCATATTTGTTATAGCAGCAATAGAAAACTAATACCATTTATCGGGAGAAAAAATTAAATTTTCAAAATGAACTTTCACTGAAGAGTTTGGTTAATGTAGATGTTATTTGAAAGCGATTCTTCTAATGAATTAATGTTTTCCTAAATACGTTTTTCCCCAACTAGACTTAAGAATTCACAATTCACACTCCTTTTCTTTCAATTTCTTCCCAGGCACCAGACGTTTATTTACCATAAATATTCCACCATGTCATGGTGGGCAGCTGCCAACCATAGAGCAGGGCGACCCCAAACTGGGCCTGTTTTCCCCATGCAGAGCAGTCACTAGTTCCTGTCCTCAGTCTATCCATAACCTGGGAGAAGCAGCCTCTCAAAAGTCTTTAAGTCCTTAATCTTCAAGCTGCAGGTAGGAAAATTTGGCCTCTTCAAATTCCCAGAATCCCCTGAGAAATACAGGCATGAAGCGTCGTTAGTTCTGTTCAGAAGAGAAACCGTGGAGTTATAACTACCAAGCAAAAAGGACCACAACGCTCAGATGTCTGCATTTTCTGCTCCCCACTAAGTTATCCCTCGGCTTTTCTTTGCAAGCTATTTCTGACAAGCTTTCCTTGACTACTTAATTCATCTCGATGTGGTTAAACTGAGAGAGTGTATGCTGATTTAGGGTTAGATGTCTAAGGCTAGTATAAAGACTGATTGTAAAACAACTGAAGAGAAACAAATTTTAAAACTACCCTTCCTCAAAACTTCAAAAAGGTCAGTATCCTTAACTGGAGAGGCAGGTGCTAGATAACGGCGGTTGCTGCAAATTCTTTGCAGATGTCAGCTTCTAGCTCCGCCAGAGCAATTTCCAGTTAATATGGGCCTTGAGACGAAAGAGTCGCGTCCAGAAGCCTTGCGGTTGATTCTAAATTTGATGCTCTGTCACAAAGTTGCACGCAGATTTTCACAGTTGATCATCTGCATGGGCGAATTTTCCACTGGGAGGCCGATTTTGGAAATTGCTATCTGTGGAGGGACTGGGCAGTGACTACATAATTAATTTTAAAGGTTATATATAAACCGAGGAAAAGGTTAAGATCTGAAAAACTTGTTAACTTGTTTATTTGGTGTAGACCTTCTGAGGTATAGAACTAAATTTTGGTTTTTCCTTTTCTTCTCTGATGTCCCTTTTCTCTTCCTCCTCCTCCTTTTTCTTCTTCATCATCTTTAAACATTTATTCAAAGTCTGTTGATGCTTAAAGTATCTATCGTTGTTTAACGCACTACCCCAAAACATGGTGGCTTAAAGTAACAACCTCCCTCATGACTCTGGGATGGCTGGGGCTCAGCTAGGTGGTTCTTCTTCTGGTCCCACAAAGGATCTCTCTTATGTCATTTAACATTGAGATAACCTCTACAGCTCCACATGCATGTCTGGGGCCTTGGTGTGGATGGCTTAAAGATTGGAATCTCAGTCTCTCTCAATCTCAATCTCAATCTCTCTCTCTCTCTCTCTCTCTCTGTCTCTCTCTCTCTATCTGTCTCTGTCTGTCTCTGTGTCTCTGTCTCTGTCTCTGTCTCTGTCTCTCTCTCCCTCTCCCCTCATGGCTAGCTTGGACTTCTTTCCATGGCAGCTGGATTCCAAGAATGAGCATTTCCCTAATGAGCACTTATTTATCTCCTGTACACATTGTGTTCGCAAATATCCCGTTGGGTAAGCTCAGGGTCAATGTGCGAGGGGACCACACAGGCACAACTCACACCATAGTCTAATATACTTCAGATTCATGCTGCCATATCAGAAGAAAACCCTGTTTTTGTCCCTATATCAAATATGTATTTATAGTATTTACTGGAAATAAGAATAGATCTAAAGTTTAGAGTCATACTTCAGCCATGAAAGCAGATTTATTGAGCTGATAAGTTCATTATTTATTTGTAATGTTTTATATTTGGTTGTGACATTCATAGACTGTAATATTTTGATGCCGAAGAGAACACAAGGTGGGAGTCAGGCATCCCAGGTTGATCACTAAGGGTCTACATGATTCTCACTCAGTAGTCAGAGTTAATTTTAAGGTCCAATTGAGTGGTGACAATCAGAAGTTGTTAATACAAGAATCCTGGTCAAGTGCACCAAAGTTCCATCGCTTCCACTCACTTCCTATGAGGAAGAGTTTGCTTCTTGGCATCTTGATTCTTCCCACCCATTCTTTATGTCTGCAGACATGAATCTTCTTGGATATCATCTAGTCGTCATTCCAGTGGATGTCTTTTGACTTGCATTTGCCTTCAGCTATTTTCTAGGGATAGGCCATCTTCCTGACAACTGGCTCTAACTGTGTAGTCCTTAATGCAGAGCCTTGCATGTAGTATGTGCTCACTGAATAATTCTTAACCAAATAAATAAAACACTAGGCATAACATTTCAGTATATGCTGACTTTTCCGTTTGGTCCAATACAGTGAATTTTTTTAAAACCATTAAACCTACTTTGACAATATTACATTTCGATTAAAATGAAGATAACCCTTTTTTTGTGTGTGTGATAGAATGAAGCAGAAGTTTGGAAAACTTCTAACTAGGCAATATTTTTTCTTGAGGGAAAACTTTCCCTTTGTCATCAGTTAAGTTTCTTAAAAATAATCAAGTAAAAAAAAAATTGCTAAAATTAGAAAAAAAGAAATCACCCAAAGTTAGAACTTGAAGAAAATGTGGTGACTTGGACTCCACTATTAACACACAGCATGCTATTTAAGGTCTTTGTAAGTCATTACTGTACGAAGAAATTGCAAACCACCATGGTTTTTACCTGTGACTCTGAAACATGCTGATAAAATGCTCTCTCATCTCCCTCCCTTTTCTTGGACCATTGGTGTTATTCTGCTATATCTGGAGATGAGCTCCAATCAAATCAATAAAGTTGTTTATTATAAAGAAAACAGAATTAAGGAACAACAGACTTGACTACTCTGATAAAACATAGCAAGCTCAAACTATGAATGCAGTGTTGACTGAAGGATTTGATTAATATGCAGTACAAAAAAATCTAGCAAACGGAAATGGAAGTTTTTATTGTCTTGTCTGTAAATGACTGTCCATAAATATAAAATTATTATTTATTAAAATAAATTTAGCATTTTATTGTAAATATGGCCATTATAAATAACAACCCTTTATTATCTTCCACTCACAACACAGCCTTTTAAATTTTAATCATCTCTGTAAAGTAGCTGCCTCAGTTTGCCAAGATTTATGTAAAAATAAATATCCATTTATGAGTCCAATTTATGCTTTACAAATTACTCCCAATGTAAAAAAGCTTTCGTTTGCAAGAGGGATTAGTACTTAAGGAGCAAGGTGGGAAATCCCATGTCAGAGATACCATCCGGTGTCAGGAATGACGAATCCTGATGAGGGTTATAGATGTCCACACACACTGTGACTTCTAAATGCCAAAGTTATTAGCGATTCAGTCGGGAAGGGTTGGGTTCTTTTATGGATGGGGCTGGGATGTTCCCTATGAAAGGTGACTCCAGGGATGAGGGAGACTCCTTGTTGCAAAATATTTCCCCTATCCAGGTACCCAGGGACTTGGAATTGTCCTTTTTGACCTCTTTTTTTTCTTTTTCCTCCTCCTGGAAACAAGGAGAGCATGTAAACAGTCCTGGGAAAGGAGGCATCAAGTCACATTCATAGTAAAGCATCACTGAGATCTTCCCTCTAAACAGAAAATCTCAAGGCCTTGGCAACAGGTAGAAGCCCAGAGATGGAAGAAAGACAGGAAGGGTCAAGAAAGCCTTAATGACATCATAGTGCAGAGGCCAAAGATACTGATGACAAGCTGGGCTTTCTAAGTGGTTTTGCCAAGACCGATCCTGCAAACCTGTCATCACTGGCATTATCACTTTATTGAGGGTTGACGGCCAGATAAAGGGATGGAACACAAAAGACTCAATGGAAGGCAACATTCCTCAAATGCTGGCATATTTTGCTGATACACTAAGAGAAGGAGCTGAGACTTTACAGCCCAGAGCTCTGATCTCAGAGTAACTGTGACCAACTCCAGCTGCAGCACCTGGCTTTGCAGTCATTTACTATAAGGAAAGGTGATGTTGGTGCTGGACTGACCTGCAAAGTCCCCATCAGCCACCATAAAAGATCTCCTTGTGATTAGAGCAGCAGCTAAGTGATTTCTTCATTAAGATCATTGTTAAACTTCATGAAATCACTATTAAGTATTATTAAGTTCTCAGAAGTTAAATTAGCAATTTTTTGTGCATTAGACTTTTACCTTCCTCTTCTCTTTTCTTCTTCAAAGACTATCTATCATCTATCTATCATCTACCTCTATCTATTATCTATCATCTGTCTATTATCTATCTATCTATCTATCTATCTATCTATCTATCTATCTATCTATCTATCATCTATCTATCTATCTATCTATCTATCTCTGTATCTAGATAGATATTATACATCTATCAGTATGAACTAATATAGTGATTTATATTGTTTATCACTATAACTAATTTACTAATTTACTTTGATGAAAAATTTCTTTATTTTCATTTCTGGCACCTGTAGTTGTATCATTTAGGCTTCAACCAGGAAAACAGAAACCAATCTCAGTAGATAAAATCGATAAAACTTAATCAGATAATTGGTTACCTGGTTACAGGAGTGATGAAGAGTCAAACAGTGCTGGTGAGGAATGCAGATTAGCAGCAGCAGGAAGCCCCGACTCTACCTGTAAGGATAAGGGTGGGGCTATGTTAACAGAGCCCAGGGACAGGGACCATCCAAGGGAAGCTTGTCCCAGTCCACATGGCTGTGGAGCTGGAGACTAGAAGATGGATATGAAGAGCTGGAGATGAAACTGTAGCTGGAGACTCTGCCCTAAATTGGTGGGCAGGGGAGATACCTTGACTTTATCCTTCCTTCACCTTATAATTTCCCACCAGTGCTTCCCATTGGGAGGGAGCCGGGGACCCTCTAACAGAGAGCCTGGAAATACAACTTCCCCACCCCACCCAAGCAGTTGGGGAGAAGAACAGATTAGAAGGCAGATAGGACCAAGCAAGAACAATGGTCTTTTGTGCAGTTTGTTCAGAAATGCAAAAGGTCTTGCTGATCATATCTGTAGGTTATGAAGTTGGCAGGTTGATCAAGTTCAACAGAAAAGACCTGGTAAATGTGGAGAGAGCCAACAACTGAACAGTAGCTGAGGATGCCAGCCACCTGCAGGATGTCAGGTCCTCCAGTTCAATGTCCAAGGTCCCTGCACATGACTGGGAAATTCGACACTCTGTCCATGATTTGTAAGCTGTGCTTAATATTCCATGGTCACCTCCAGATCCCAACACTCGACTTTTCATTTCCAGAAGCATTCCGCTATGCATGGTGTTGGCCCCTCCCCAATCTGCCACCATGGACACTCCTCCTCCTCCAGTCCCCAACTGTAGTAGGTTGAATACTTTCCCCCCAAAATTCATATCTACCTGGAATTTCAGAACATGATCATATTTAGAAATAGGGTAATTAAGGTAAGGGTCGAGATGAGATCATACTGGATTCGGGTGGGCCCTAAATCCAATGACAGTGCCTCTGTAAGAGACAGAACAGGACAGAAAATAACACAGAGGAACACAGAGGAGAAGGAGATGTGAAGATAGTGGGAGAGATTGGACTGATACCTCTGCAGCCAAGGAAAGCCAGTGGTCACCAGGAGCCACCGGAAGATGGAAGAGGCTAGAAATAGTTCTCTGCCAGGGCCTTCAGAGGAAGTCCAGCCCTGTGGACACCTCAGTTTTGGATGTTCAGCCTCCAGAGCTGTGAGACAGTAAATGTCTGTGGTTTTCAAGCCACTCAGTTTGTGGTACCCACATAACTGAGTGCTAACATCAAGCTGTGTCGGTCCCCTCTGCCTGAGGGTGTGGGGGGAAGCAGGTTACCGAAGCTAAGGTTTCAGGGGCCCTCCCTTACATAGGCCTCCTCTAAGGCTCTGACAGTTTGCTCATTTAGTCATATTTTTAAAAATTAAATAAAATTAATGTTTGAATTATTTAAGGTATTAAAATATAAGTAGCTTATTGGCAATTGATTATCTGCTGACCCTTCTCACTCAAGCGCACATCCCCTGAAATCAAGAGGTACCGAGGTGCCTATGAGCACTTTTGGATTCAACTAAGGGAGAGTTTAAGTGGGGAGCTTAGTCTGTGTCTAGAGGAATTTAGTGTCTGTGGTTCATAGGGACTTCTGGGTTTAGGTTAGTGATTGCGGGAGGGTCCGGTGTTGGACTGGCTCCCAAATTTTCCCTACTGCCCACTGTGGGGGAGGGGAGATTCCGAGATCATGTACACGGGAGGTAGATTGCATTCCCTTCTCAGAAAGTCAGTGCTTTTTCCTCTGTACCCTTTCTGCCATCATGAGAAAGGAGCAGAGTAAATGTGCTCTGGAAAGAGAGAATATGATATAGTAGAGATTATTGCTGTACCGAAAGGGAAAGGCAAAATCCATTTCTGTTAGTACAAGATGGTTTTAAGGAAGGGGAGGGAGGCAGAGATCAGATACAAATATGGCAGATTCACCTTCCATATCCCCCTCTACCTCAGTGGGGCTCACAAAAATTCTGAGTGCAGGGAGCTTCCCTTATTCCTTATTTGACATTCTGAGAGTAGACCATGTCGTAAGCTCCTACCCTCTCTACAGCAATCTATGAATGAGAATAAAATTCCTGCTATGGCATGATTAGGAGGGGGATGGATTAAAATTAGTGCCCTAGAACCAGGTCCCTTATCCTATCTAGTTTCCTATGCCTTCAAAAATATCTAGAAGTTCCAATTTGCTTCTGGCTGGTGCAATCATTCGGCATCACCCTGCAGTGATGGCAAAGCGGACTGTTGCTACGCCTGCTGAGGAAGTTATCAGGCGCAAATCAGTTTTGCAGGTCAGAGATAAAAAAGCTGAGCAAAAGTTGAGCTGGGACTGGGTCACTTGAGAAGGCCAGCAGGTTCTTGCTGAGCCAAGAAGGAAAAGACCACAAATCCACCAATTATAGGTTTCGGCGGCAGATGCCAGCAGGTCCAGCAGTGACCAGTAGAACAATTAGGCCATCACAACAGGGGCCAACCATGACCTACATGTTAATCCATGACCCACTTCTGCACTGGTACAAGGATGTGGTGAGCTACCTCACACAGGCATTCATCCAGAGGTGATATTTGAAACATTTAACAGTAGTATGGCCCAGGTAGTGATACCATCCCTAAGGTGGGTTAAATCTTTCTTCCTTGCCCTGAGGTCATGAAGATATTTTCTTGCATTGGTTTTATGTCATATACACTTTATAATTAGTCCTTTCAAATTCAGTTATTTTAATACGACTGGAATTTATTTTTTTGTGTATGGTGTGAGGTAGGGATCCAAGTTAATAGTTTCTCCATTATCTATTTGTAAGACTTCCAAAAGTTCCTAGGTTTTTTACCATGCAAGAGGTGAAGTTTTCTATAATAGAATGGGTTTGATGGGATGTTGGTGACTATTTGTATATATGGATTATTTGTAAGTCAGGTGTTTGTTAGTTGGTTGTTTTATGCCTATCCTTCTTGTTGTCCATGAATACTCCATGCACCTTTTAACCTCCAGGCCCAAGTTTTTATAGATTGACAAAGTCAACTACATTAGCTGGTGTTGTAATACCAGGACATATCATGTTTGTCCAAATTCCTTGATGGAACGAAAATAGAAAGTAATTCTGTCTCAGTATGTGACACATTTGCCTTTCCGCATTACTTTTTGATAGAAGGGAAACCCAAGGCAGAGAAACTATGAATCAGCAAGCTTGGAAATAAAATCTCTAAAGCCTGACACTCAGGAATTTCTTTGCACAGAGGCCATACATTTTTGAGTAAACAATAAGCATTAATTCAGCATCTATGAAATAAATTTTAAGTTTGCAAAGCTTTAAAAAACGGCAAAATCCCTAGTTCCTTGCAATAGGCAAACCAGAAATTCACTTAATTTGTTACTCATCGTTTTGGCCTATAAACTCAAATACTTATTAACGCTGTAAATATGCCTTTTTACTGGCTGGCTGACAGCTCCCATGCTTTCTGTGCTGTCTCCTTAAACATTTATGAGTGTTCATGAATATGCAAATACACAATCTAATGTCTGCAAATGGTTGCAAGTACAAATGCTATGTTAATATTTCATACAGTGATGGGAGCAAATCAACAATCATAAATTTTGAACAAATATGTTGCCTCATTAATAACTAATGAAGCAGTGCATAGAGCTGAGGATTTGGCATTTCATACTAAAAGTGGTGTTTAAATAGAGCCTTTTGGGCAAGGCCCTGTATCCAACAATTTCACTAAAATCTGTTCCTTCCAAGGTGGTTTCTGTTTGGTGGAAGGGGGTATTTGAAAAAAGAGGGTTCCATAATAGTTGTTTTAAAAACTTAACCTCACGTTAAATGATAGAAATAAAAATAATATGACTAATGAATTGCCCTACAAGTGGACCTTCATGCACAAGGCATGTGCTTGATTTGGTGTTTCCACTTTTTTTAAGAGCTGATGAAGACAGGCACTAGCAGCCAGGACTGCTTAAATACTTCCTGGGAACATAGACATGTAGTATCAAAGGAATTTGATGGGTTAACCCATTAGGCCCTCAGAGAGGTGAAGGGATTTGTCTTGAGTAGCACAGCCTTTTCTGGAACTCATAGCTTTTGGTTCATGGCATCTCTCCTGCCACACTTTGCCACACTGCCATCTCTCTGAGGCACTGGTTTCTTAAGGAATCCAGTGTCCTGCTTAATCACATATTAAAGTGAAAACTCACAATTACTGTATATTTGAAAGATTATGTCAAAGATTTAGAACAGAATAGTATATAAATAACAGATTCAAAATTCATTTTATATTTCTGGGTGTCAATGTATTTGTTTGTAAATTGGAGCTTTTATATCTCCAAAATTTTGAAAGCTTTCAGTGGGATCTTCCTTGGATGAAATACAAGATGTTTCAGAGTTTTTCAGCTTCCCTGAATTATCATAAAGAGCATCAGTGACCATTTTATAGGCCTATAGGAGTAGGATGCATAGCAGATAAGATAAACTAATAGTAATCATATAGTAATATCCTGGAAGGTTCTCTTCAAAAATAAATTCTTGATATTGGACAAATTATTTATTACTTGTGTTCTTATCATGGAAATCATCACAATACTTTTAGTAGTAGTTGTACTTTACCATTTTAAGTGCTTTCTTCCATATTATTTTATTTCATATTCACAGTTGCCCCACAAATAGGTATAATCCACATTTTACAAATGAAAAACTCCATCTGAGAAAAGTTAAGTCATTTGCTAAAGGAGAAAAATAATATAAAATCTGGTTATTTGAATGTGTGAAAATTGGAATGAATTATTACATACAGCTTTATAAAATAGTCTCTTAAAAAAATTCTTGACTTTTTAAAAATGGGTTCCTTGGCCATTTATGCCCCTGGACCACATTACTTTCATCTTTTATTCAGATTCTATTTTCAGAGAGCCTAATTCTCTTCATTGCTTGAGCCCCTATCCAGGTAGAAAATCAAGTATTTATGGATTGGCAATAATTTCTTTGGTTATGTAGTTCATGCTCAGTGGTAATAATGTATTAAAACACCCCTTTCTCAGGATCTCCGTGGTGGTGAAACTATTGTATATCTTGACTATTGAGGATTACAAGAATCCACACATGTGATAAGATGGCATAGAACTAAATACACACACACATATAAGTGCATACAAAACTAGGGAGATCCAAATAAGATTGGTGGATCGTATTGATAAGGTCCTGGTGGTGGTACTCTGCCACAGCTTTGCAAGGTGTTACCTTTGACAGAAACAGAGTAAAAGGTATATGAGATCTCTCTGTACTGCTTCTTACAACTGTATGTGAATCTATAGTCATCTCAAAATTAAACTATAATTTACAAACATTGTAATTAAAATACAATTAAACTATTTTTTTAAAAGGCTTTTGTGGCTACTTGACATGGCATTGTTTCCACAATTTTTAAGCACTCTTTGGACTCAGAGGAGCCTCGAGGGTATTTCAATGAATGATCATATTAGCAATTCCATTTGTCTAAAGGTCTGATTTCTGGAAACCTCAATCATTCTGAACAGTTATCACCCTGAGAATTAGGAGAGGGGAAGAAAAGGAACTTGACTTGCAAGGAAAACAAGTTTTCTAAGCTCAAATGTGGAGCCACCTTTATTTATCTTGAGAACTGGCAGCGCTGGTAGAGAGAGGGGCTGCGGGAGCTGAGTAAGAACAGCAGCCGGGGCCGTGTAGGGTGGGGATGAATGGGGCTTTAATCCTGAGGGCCACCCTGTGTTACAGACGTAAAATGGAGTCACGCTTGGCCCAGTGGCAAAAGAAAGAAAACAACACCAAGCCAGAGGAGGACAGGAAACTCTTCCAGAGCCAAGAACACGGTTTAATCACGCAGGCGATAACTTGAGTGTGGGCAAATGGGTCTCGGTGGAGGAGAACAGAGAAAAAACTGAATTTGGTGAAGTTAAGACCCAGCTCTCTCTTGAACCTGAACTCGCCTGGGAACCTTGGTAACAGATTGAGTTTGGAAGACAGGGTATCTAAGCCAAGAGCTGCCTGAACCAGCCCAGGACAGGGAACCAGCCAATCTGTATAGGATTTGTTCCCCTTCCCTTTAATGATGTTGTTTGGGACTCTGGACTGACATAAGGTCTGGTAGGTGGCAATAAGAGACGGAGGATGGGAAAGCTTTGGGATTTTTCACCTCAGAGTGAGAAAGAGAACAAATCATGGCCACCAAAGATAGTGAATAGAGGACAACAACATTTTCATAAGGCATAGACTGACCACTTATATGGATGTTGGGGTGGGAGTATGTTCAGAATTACCAGGGAACTTTATGAAACCACAGGGTTTAATACCACTGATGAAGACCTTTATAATCTTTGCTCTTCAATGTAATGAATTCTTATGAAACTGTAGAGTCCACAACCCCACGTTGCCTAATCGTTCCAAAGTTTTCCAATTATGCCTAAAGCTTAAACTTTGTGCTCGTCACTTCTTTCAGGAAAGAATTAAAAGCAAGAAAGAGAACAACAAAAGAGCATCTTTTTTTCTCTTTGATTCTTCCTTCTATGTCAAACTTCTTTGCTTCCACAATGGGTCTCCAATTCATCTGCTCTAAATTGTCCTCTGAATTGCTCAAATTTTCTCTTAACTGTGAACTATCAACTTGTTCATGCCCTTGAAGTCTGAGAAAGTTTTTTTTTTAATTGCTAGACCAAACCTGTGTATATTTTACAAGAGGTATCTTTTTTCTTTGTAAACTAAACAAAACCAACCAAAAAAATGACAGCACAAAATGATTAGAATAGAAAGTATGAAAATCATCCTTAAGTTAGCAGCCAGGCAGCAGATAGGGAGGAATTTCCTAAGGGAAAATAATCCAGAGGGCATACACTGTTGTTTTCTGAACCAGATGGTGCCTTTTGGGGCCAAGAAGCCCCAATTTACTCTGCTGTAGCCGAACTTACTATGAAATATATTAGTGACCTAAAAAAAAAAAAAGTGGATGCAACTTCCAGAGTTCTTATTATGATCAGGTTAGAGAGCAAATGAAAATGGAAGAATTTGGAACAACATGTGAAGAGTGTGGAAGCAAGATTCATCCAGCCACCTAACATACCTTGATGTCCCTTTCCTTCCAGCTGGGAATGTCACCGGCGAGCCAAACTCTCTGAGCTCTCTGCTCTCACTCTCCCATGCTGCTTCTCTGAGCATCCACCCGGGACAACAAAGCCTTTTCCAAACGTGGAATCCAACTGACCAGGTTTGGAAAATTGGCTCCTCTGGTCTGAGGTGCTTTTCCTGGCTTGAGTTGTTTATACTCCCTCAGCCTATTGCCTCATTGGTAAAATGGGAATAAGAATGACTCCCTCGATGGGTAATCACGCGTGTGAAACTAGAGCACAGTATGTGATTAACTAATAATAGCCATTACGACTTATAGCGATGATAAAGTTAAGACAGATCATTTAGGATCTAATACAGACTCAGGGGTGATAGTCAACGTATTTAATAAAAGTCAGAGAGCATGGGCCCCATCCTGTCAGATCAAACAGTTGTCCTGGTCCCAGAGCACAAGTCCCTGTTGCGCCTAGAGTAAAGTCCTCAGTTGCTGGATTGCGGGGCAATGAGATGGCTGCCCTGAGGGAGAGTTTGAAGGGATCTGAGCAGCAGATGGAGAACTCAGCAGGTTAAGAGCACTGGTTATATACCACCCAAAGGAGAAGTAGGAAAACGTTTTAATTGCAAGTACCCTTGTGGGGAAAAAAATCAAATATTAACCCTGCATATAATGCCTTGTTCTATCATGTCATCTGCACATGAGTTATAGTCTCAAATAGATTACAAACTAACAATTGAATGCTGAAACTAAACCTTGTACTTCTAACTCTCCAAATAATAATGTAGACTATCAGAGGTGCTCAAGAAACATTTACCATTTGATGTTAAATAGAAGACACTAGTATATATTATTTCTATGTATCACTCATATTTTAATTACTTTCTAAAATAGATTTATGGTGATTTAACACACAGGGCCATGGATGCCTTAGAATCACATTAGGTCAAGGGCAATAGCATTTCATCCTAGGAATAAAATGTGGTGAGCCAAGGTGTGGTCTGTCTACATCAGAGCCCAGAGCTTTTGCAACAACTAAATCAAAAAGAGAAACTTATTTGTTGCATAGATTCAATTATTTAATAAAAGCAAACGTGTAAGCACAGAAATATTTCCCTCTAAGAGGAAATCATTGTCCTAGTCATTATCTGAAAGGTGCCAAACAGCATTATGGGCCCTGTCTTCAGGAGTGGGTCTTCCTCTCTTTTTGTATCTTGGCTCTTGCGACCCTGCCCCTCATCACCCATGTGCCCTGAGTCCAGAGTCTTTGTGTAGTCTCATCACTCCATGGTCTTCCACCCCTTGGAGGCTTTGCAGAGCTGGTTCTTCCATCTGGAGTTCTCTTTTCTCATTTTTTCCCTCCATCACACAGTTCAAATTCACTCCCTTTTTGACACCTGTCCCCATCAGGCTGGCTCGGTGACATGCCCCTCCATCTCACCCATAAACTAGGCCACCTATACCCATTAGAGTCGTTGTAGCTCAACAATTAGATCAAGGAATTTATCCCTTCTGGCTTCAATCCACAGCTTCAAACCTTTATGCTGCTATCTGGTTTCCATTTCAGAGCCTGGTACCTGCGATCTTTCTAATTTTTAGATGGAAAATTCATGCAGAGGCTGCTGGCGTTCGATTTTACTTCTCCCCAAGGAGAAGGTGGCTTTTGGATCTCTCTTCTTTGTATCACATACTCCAGCTTCAGAAGGACATCAGCTTACCTTTGTGTGAATTAGAAAAAGCTGTCCAGAGGGAATAGCCAACTTAAAGACCTGAGAGTTGCATGTTCCATGATTTTCCTTCAAGCAGACAGTACTCCTTGCCAGGACACATGGCGAAGGGAGTGTAGTGTGGCAGAACCCTGTGTTCTCCGTATAAACTTCACATCCCTGAGTTAAAGTCCCAAGTGCCCGATTCCTGGAGCAACAACTCAGCCTAGGCTCAGAATGGGAAGCAATAGATACAAAGTTGTCTCCTGTTCTTTCCTTTGGGCTAACGTTCTGTTAGACACTCAACTTCAAAATATGAATCTTTGCTTGCACATCTGATTCCTAGGAGTATGAGATGGAGTCATCAGCATATTTCTAGAGCCTTTCATTTACCTATCACTGCTCCAAAAACTTATTTTAAATGAATCAATGAATTAATACACAGCAAGAAGTTTTAATGGGTCCCCATGATTTTCTTAATTAACTCCTTTTCACCAACAATAGTCAACAGAACTGTAGTTACACTTAAAGTCTTTCTGTTCACCAGGCAAATGTTAGATCAGGAGGCCCTCAACAGACTTGTTTTCATGTAGAAGCTGGAGTCAAGTCTAGACAGGATACTCAGCTGATTGTTGGGTGAAATTTTTGCCAAAAGAAAGAGAATGTCTCTTTATTAGCAAGTTAACTAGAAATAAATCATTGTGTGAGGTGGGGGTATACCACTTAGAGGAGGATTTAAAGAGTTCTGGGTGAAATTTTCTTCCTCTTTCTGTGACTCATGCCATGTCTTGATGCTCTCTAAAACTGTGGGGCTGCAAGGCCAGAGAAATTGCTCACTCGGGGCTGTGCTTTGAACAAGAATGGTGCCCACGCCTGCAGATATTATGTGACCCAATAGCTAACACTTGTACTCACAGATGAACCATGAGACCTAATACTAAACAGATTTATTTGGTCCATATATATAGATATCTTGTCATGGAATACTACTTCCTTGCTCAGAGAGAGTCAATTGTTCAAAGAATAATATTCTAAAGTGATTCTGGAGGTTTTAGGGAGGCTGATTTATGTCTAGGTTTTATCAACCAAAGGAAAAGGGAAAGTTAGTTTGGTAGATCGCTTAGACGAGGTACAGGTCAATCTCTTAGTCTGAAGCGTTTCAAATCATGGGGGCCATTATCTGTTCAGAGAGCTCTTTCCTCTGGTTTAATCCTCTTGATATACCTGTAAAATTGCTCCTAATCATTTCTCAGTGATCAACACGGTGCCTGGCACATTGTAGGAAATGCAGGTGTGAACGAATGAATCTCATGAGCTACAAGTGAACAGCATTAAACTGTGATTATCAAATAATGTGACCCCATGGCTAGTTTTAGGAAAAAAGCCTATGCAAATTAAACTCTCTATTTTAGTCTTTATGATACATATGCACCAGAAGATCCCTACATCACCTTGCTATTTCTGAATCTTATGATTGCTCAATTCAAGAGATTCCAAGCTTGGCTTAGTTTTCTGATAAATTCTCAAGTTTTTGTTTTTGTTTTTGTTTTGGGGGGGGTGGAATTATACAGAAGTAGAAATAATAGTAATGATAACGAAAGCTACCCTTGAGTTTCTGTTGTGTATCTCTCCCTGTATAACCTTGAAATACAGAGTTGAGTATCCACTTTTATAGGTGAGGCTAATTTAGAGAGTTAGGGGCTGAATCTCAATTTGAGTCTACATATGTCTTCAACACAAAACCCATGTTCTTTCCTCTATATTTGCACCAATCAGAAATACGCCTCCTTTTAAGGAGTCAGATTAAGATTTGGAGTAATAAGGACAGGGTTTTCGAGCCAGATGACTTAGATACTTTCTTATTGATAGTAACTAAAATCACTGTGATCAGCCCGCCCTTTCATCTATCGAAGTTACATTTTCCTGTCACTGAACAACAACAATACCTTCACTATCACGACAAAAAATTCTGACACTCTAGAATGCTAAAAGAGAGGAAACTTGTCTCCTAAAACACAGATCTCTCATAAAAAAATAGTGTTAAGTCTCATCAGGAAGATTATCAAATTAGAATATTTGCCTTTAGTTCTTTGCCCTGCATCATCCATGTAAAAGCTTTTTTAATGGAGTTTTATGTTCCATGATGTCCTCAGAATCTAAACAAAATGCAATTATCTATCTTTGAAATAAAATTGAATAGTTCTATGGCTTCTGATTACCCAATAAAGCTTGAGTAGGATAAGTCTAGATGATCATGACTCACCAATTTTCTCATGAGGACAAGAATTCATCTGCTGACTGTAAAGAGAATTGGCTTCTACAACTGGTGAGGCTGCAATCTAATATGGCTAGATCAGCAAGAGAGGGATTTTGATGGCATCACACTGTAGGCCCTGAAGATAGAACTATCAAATCAACCGGCAGAATTTATAAATGATCTATAGTAAGTACCCAGTTGATTAGTCATATTCAGATGTTGTTTAATGAAGAGCATATAAAAAGTTTGATGAAAAAAGTTATAAGATTTAGTATATTAATTTTAAGAAAAATGAGTCCAGGTTTCCTACCATGGGCAATTAGATGGATAGTACCATTAATCCTAGATAATAGGGTATCCATTAATGGTAAAATGAATAAAACAAAATCAACTGAAAGTTTACTCTTTTGAGCAAAGGAAAACAAAATTAAACAAATAAACAGAGACAAAAGTAAAAATATGGAAACATATCTTAAGATCTTTACCTAAATCAGAAATAATTAAAATAATTATACCATGAGTAAATGATTAATCTGAGTTTTAATGGCACAGGTATTTCTTTAGGATAATGGAAGAAAAAGTTCCTATCCTCTAGTAGATACCATGCTGAGCCATGTGCAATTTTTTATGATTTCTTGTGCAATTGGCTGATACTGCTCCCAGGAAGCCACATTCATAACTCTTGAAAGTTTCCCTACTGTTACTTCATGTTGCAATTCGTAGCTAAAACCTTTTGGAATCCATTTATGACCCTTTCGCTTCTTTATTTGTTTGGTAGATATTATTTTAGAATTTTGTCAAGAAAAGCAATTGTCACCCTAATCAATCGAGATTGAAAGAACCATTAATGTTCTTTGTGTGTCTAGCACTGAGGACATTAATCTTTCTAACCCTCAAAATACTTATTTAACCATAGATCATTTACTCTTTTAAAAATGTTCTCTGTTGGATTTCTCTCAATGAAACCCCTAAGCTCTCTCACTATCCTCTGTCTGTAGTATCCCTTAGAGCAAAGAATGGGAATGACAAGTAATATGTGGAACTTCTACCATCTACAGCCTAACATCAAGGAAAGAACAGTGTTTAGGGAGATGGGAAAGGTTTTTTGGCAGTGTGTCTCAGAAGGAGCCATCGAAGGAAGAAAAAGACAAAAAGGGAGAAAGTATAAAGGTACAAGAAATTGCAGATTGGAGTATGAAAACTGAAGAGCCGAGGAAAAGTATTCAAATGTTTGTATGTCTTAATATTATAATATTAAGAGGGAAAAGTGTAACTTTGATTGGAGTTCAGGAAAAAAGAGCTTTTAAAAATGATGGAAAAATGCTGATGAAAAGGAATTTGGGAGAATTTCAGACAATGATCATTTATTCTAAAACAGAAGAAAGAAGCTTGTATATGTGTATTGCAAAAGCCTTTATGATAAAACATGTCTCCAGGAAACATCATAAATCGGAAACAGGTAAAATGTAACTTGTGTGCTTTTATGCTTTTAAAATATGTAGGTTTAAGTGATGTTGGTTTTAATCAAGACAGTTGCCCTCGGCAATTCTGGAGACTGTGCCTCTATGGCAAATATCAAGTGGTAGATAAAAGCGATTATCGGGGAAATCATGTGTCTTATATTAATAGAGCACAAACCTTTAGGGCAAGACTTTGTAGAGTCAGAGTATGCAGTCATTGCCTCCTCCCAGTGTGGTTTAGGAGCCAAAAGACTTCATCTGCCCCAAAATATCTCCCTTACTGGACTGGAATTAATATCCTTGAGGACCACTCTTTTTAATCAAAATACATTTAGAGAGCTCCTGCTAGAATGTGCATCTGCTACCCAGGAGGGAAACACAATACCAAATTACCTGTTATTGCAGTAACTTGAGCTAATAAAATATTAGCTAACCTGGAAATTTGGGTGCAGAATCAAAAGAATCTACTACCTGGATAGAGCCATTTGACAGAACCATTTCAAAAGTTACAGACCCGAGGGAGCTGCTCAGAGAGGAAAAAGCTGAAAACTTTACCTTTGATGGGGCTTCATTAGGGCACAGAGCACCTGGGGGGAAAAGCCCCATAGAGAGGTGCAGAGTGAGAAATACAAATTTTGTCTTTTTCATAATTTTCTTCAGGGGTGTTTCTGCTAGAAACTTTCTGGAACTGTACTCTATCTAACCCCTTTCTCTATAAAACAAGACATAGGATAATTTGGTCTGTCTTGGTCTTCAACCAAACATACCCCACTGCTAAAGTATTGAAATGACCTTGAGGTAGGTCTAGTCATTAGACATTGCCTTGTAGATCAGAGATTTGACCGTTTTTGGGATCTGACATTCAGGTGGACTTAGAAAGTTAAGGCTTGAGTGGTTCACCTCCACCATCACCCTTCTTCTCTGGCAAACAGATTCACACAAAAAAGGAATAACAAAAGACAATAAGAGGTCATCCAGTGACCAATGAATTAAAGAGCCTCACTGGACCCATAGGAGAACAGCTTTCCAATGGAATATCAAGATATACTCTAACCAGGAACACAAATTCCAGCTATTGAAATGAAGACAGGAAAAAAAAACACAAGGTTCCTCATGTTGGTGACTTCAGTGAATGCTGCCTGGTACCTGGGTCCACTTCCTCAAGAAGTCAAAGCACTGCTTTTTCTCCTTGGGTCTGCCTTTCCTCTCATCAGTAAAAAACAAAAGCAAAAACAAAAAACAGCAAAAATAAACAAACATCTCAGTATGTGTCCCTGAGCACCATATTTGGGGAAGGGTGGTGTGACTTTCCAAGGATGAATTTGGCAGACAGCAAGTTTGGGGAATGGGAATGTGCATTCACTGTTGGTAATTCAGACTGGAAAACTGCAGTGTGAAACTCTTCTGGTGAGGAACTTTATGGGTTCCCCAGTTCTCCCCCACTCCCTCTTCTAGCAGTGGTGAATGGGAATAATGAAAGCAATCCAAGGCTGTGACAATCCCTTAATTGAAAGATTTAAGCAAGAATGCAGCTGATGTGGCCTTAACTTTGACCATTATTTATTACTTCAGAGTGATTTAGTAAATTTTTCTAGTATAATAACTGCAATGAAGACACCCTTGGTTTGATTTGACATTTTCTCTTTAGGGACTATTAACCCTGACATTGTTTCTTAGTAACCAGCCAAGTTCTCTGGTAGTATCTTGGTTACCTAGTCTAGAATCCCTAGAGAAAGAGGACAAGATAATCATGAATGTGTCTGAGGCCAACACTTCCTTGAATATGACTTGACTGGGAAGCAATTTACTTTATATTCTTTCATCAATATTGAAGTAACCATAAGTGCAAATCTATCCCCAACTCCCCCATTGACATGTCACACTTTTTATTCATCCCAGTAGATTATTTAGAAAAAAAGAGGTATATAGTTTTGTTTCAGACAGTTTACCAAAATAAAAAAAAATAAAAAAATAAAAATTGTGTGTCTTTTGAGGGCCTGCTATGGAATGAAAGTTTTTAGAAGTGAATCTATTTATTTTATTTAACTTTGTCGGCAGTTCTATAATCCCATTGTGAGAGCTCTTTAACTCTTAGGAGAGATACTAATAAAAAAGAAGACTGTGGTTTTTAATCTTATTTCCCTCCCTTCTTCCCCTCTGTTGCTGAATGCTATTTGTATCACAGAGATTGAGTTCTCAGTTCAAGTACGTTCTTGTTAATAAAATAATAGACGTGAGCGAGTCTTCTAAATCCCTGCACATATTCCTCGCAGATAAAAACCAGTCTGCTTACTAAGTATCCATTTTTTCTTTTCTGTTGGCACTCCCTCAGCCAGGACAGTTCACAGCAGGGTGAGCTGCTGCAGTAAATGTCAGAGGAAATGGAAAGAGGTCAAGGGGAGAGCTCCTTTGAACCTACTGGCTAGTTTTAAATTGACCAGTGCTACAGCAAAAAAATTCCATCATTACTCTTAAGGGGGAAAAAAGATGGTGACATATAGCAAGAGTGGGTTAAAAAAATACCAACGCCTGTCAAAATGTCTCCCTTTTGATGAGTGATGGTTGGGAGGATGTATGTGAACCTTCTCCAGTTTAGCAGAGCTGATCCATTTTTATTTTTATTTTTATTTAAAGGCAACTGCCATCCTTGGCCTAACCTGATAGAGTGATGTGACTGCTGATGTCCATCATTTTTACCCCGTCACACTATTTGTCACGTGACAAATTGGGCCCTCCTATGGGTCTCTTTAGATTTCTTCCTCTGCATTGCCACTGGCATTTGGCACTTTCATTTAAGCATAGTTAAAAAAAAAAAAGTAAAAGAAAAGATCATTCTTTTTCCTACCTTGGTATAAAGATGATCTAGTCAATCATTCGTGGAGTACCCTGCTCACATCTGATGGTACAATTTCGGATGTTGATAATTTACTTTTGATGCTAATTAATTACAAGTAATCATAAAAACAAATTAAAACCACTATACTTATTGCAGGTTTTCTTATGCTCCTGAAATAATGCATTTTTATGCATCTGTTTACTTGCTTTGTAAAAAAATGTAATAATCTATATTCATAGAAAAACAACTTTAGTGCTTTGCGTCAAAGCTGTAAACTGTTATTGGTTATTTGGGTTTCTTTTCCCCTAAGATATTAAAATGGAAGAATGAAAGTGAGCCACATCAAGTGAAAGAGATTAATGCATTTCAGGACTAACCTAAATGTGGGTATTTAGGCTTTTTTTTCCATTTCTGTTTGTTTATTTCTCTTTTTAAGGGACAAAAGTATTATTTTGCTCCTGAAAATCAGTAGGAAGATGGAGTACCAGCTTCGGCTTACAGACATAGAAGAGACATAAATCTCTAAGAGACCCCTCTGTAGGGTTAGAGAGGAAGGGGCGGGGGAATTACTCTTTGGGTTCTGTTCTCTCCAACAAAGAGGTCTTTTCACCCCCTTTGAGAAATGTGGTGAATGGAACCACAGTGTATCCTCGGCAGAATCACTATTTGTACTCTGATTTCTCATTCCACTCCTCCTCCTTCCACCTCCTTAAAAGTTCCCCTGGGAGGCAGCAGAGAATAGTGGAAAAGAGATGGGTGGGAGTCAGGAGATCTGGGTTTCTGGTGTGGACTCCTGCCATCGACCTCACAGGGTACAACCCAAATGCAATGAAATAACATACCTGGGAGTACTTTGCAAGGTACCATGCTCAACTCACTGTCATCATGATCACGATCATGATCATCAGTATGATGATCATGGTCATTACCATCATCACGATCATGCCTAATATGTATTGAGTGTTAAAAACAGGCACCTTTACCTGTAGCATCTCACTTAATCCCCCCGCCCTCCCCCTCCAGCCCCCCTGCAAAGACAAGTTCTATTTTCTGTAACTTTGCACGTATCTGCCTTATCTAGTGAGGATGAAAACAAATCTCAGAGAAGAGACTCTCACTCAGGGCCTGGTTTGCAGGGTTCCGCCCCACCCCCCCGCCACAGTTTTCTATGGGGTTCCTTTCTGCATCATGCTTAGTTTGTAAGGTATTGCACACCCATTGGGGAACAGCTG
>NW_006436810.1:4883572-4885102 GCF_000325575.1 Pteropus alecto | reverse complement strand
CCCTTTTCCTCATTCCAAACACTCTGAATCCCACCTTCTCATTATTTGGATGCCTGCTACCCTTGGGAGGCCAGGTTACACTCGGAGATGATATGAGGTTGGGATTTGTCAAGGAAGATAGTTAAATTTCTTCCCAATATGTTAAGGTAGCTTAGTCCAAAGACCACCTCCAGTGAAACATAATTTCTGTGCGCACACATTACCCAGCTCCTGCCCCAAACCAGATCCCATCTCAAGACATGTGTTATATGTTAAGTTCTGAGTAAGTCTAGTCTGACCCTGAAGAGGTCTCTGAAACCTGTTCACTTGATGTGTAAATCTTGGGACTATTAAGAAGCTGTTAAGGGTCAGCCAGACATGGGGGCTTTAGTTTATATTATTAGTATATTAGATAGCTGAAGCCTTAGTTGTTCGTTTCAAGCCATTGTTTAAAAATTATTACCATTTAGAATTTTAATTGAGTTTCACAAAAATGTATTTGTCTTATCCACATAAATAATTTGCACTTATGAATGTTTGAGCTGCTCTTTTTCAGTCCTTGAAAATCCAAAGGGACAACGCAGCCAAGCCTATGTCCCCAACCGTATTTCTAGACTTGAGGAAATATCACCGGAGTGAGAGACGCTGAGAGGCCATGTGGCAAGTGCTTCGCAGGCAGGCACACCTGGTCCAACCTGGCCGCCTCACGAGCGACCTTAGGTAATTTAACCACTCCCGACCTTGGATTTTTCACATGGAAGGGCTGGGATTAAAAAACCTACTGTGATTCCTAGGAAGTGCAAAGAAGGGAAAGTGACAAGTGCGAGCAGAATGTCTGGCACAGAACTGGCACGTAGGAAATGTTCCCTCCCTCCCCTTCCACCCCCTGACTTTTAGAACATGTAGCAAAAAGGAGGAAGTATTCTCTGTTCCTACAGATCATCTTTGAATTAGTCCCCGATATTCTTTTAATATCCACAACCTGATTTTCTCCTTTCTCTTTCTCGTTCCTTTTTTTTTCCTTCCTAGGGAATCGGGCCCATAAAGTCCCCTCAAGTGCCTACCGGAACCCACTCTCTTCTTCTTGTGTCACTTTTGTCCTCTCGTGCTCACCCTGCTTGGCTCATGCATTCACCACACACAAGTCCAATCACCTCCTTTGTGTTTCCGCTGAGGCCAGAGAGGAATGGGGAATGGACCGGCAGACGTCGGGAGGAGGAAGGGGTTGTGCCTCGGCTTAAGATCTGTGTGGCTGGTCTGAGCTACTGGAGGTTTCACCGGCAGCAGGGAAGTGTCACTTTGACAACAGGACAGCTTCTAGCTGGATTCCGTTTCCTGGTTAGACATTTTGGAGGCTCCGGCTCTCCCCGTCGTTACAGTAGGAGATGTGCTTAATGACAGTTTGCAGCCACCCCTTAACGATCGAGCCGCATCAACCAGGAGCAGAGGAATGCAGAGCATGGGGGATGCACTGGGCTCTGCTCTCAAACCGTGTTTCAGATTCGGGGTTTTAGATTTAATAATACCCTAAAGGCATGTACCCTGCGTTAT
>NW_006436810.1:4879491-4883551 GCF_000325575.1 Pteropus alecto | reverse complement strand
TTTGATCACCATAGGTCTCATTCTTTGGCTGTGAACCTATTTGTTATTTTAACAATCTATCGCCATTAATTTTTAAAAAAATCACATAGAGTGACTGTTTCAACTGTTTCAGTGTCCAGAAAACTGATCTATACCTAATGACTGGCATGGAAACCCCTCGGCCCCAGAGCAGGGCAGACAGAATAGCTCATTCAATTTCACTGTCAATGCTCCTCACATGCCCACCATCACCAGCATACACATTCCCACCCACGAACTAGACACAGCCATGTCCTGGTTTAGAGTCATCCTTGCCTGGGCCTGACCAGTGAAGGGCAAATTTCCAGTTCACTGTAAGCAGCCGGCAAGAGGCAGAAAAATTACAATTAACATTGGAACATATGTGCAGTGTTTTTCCATTTATAAGGCTTTTTTTTCGTATACAACATCTTGACTAATAATTAAACAGTTTGCAGTGGTCTCTACTGTTATCCTAATTTCGCTGATGTGGAAACTGTGTCTTAGAGAAGAGACTCAACCCCTTGAATGCAGTCTCCTCTGACTCCAAGTCCTGCACATGACCATGGCACTACTAACTGTGTGTCTTCAGTCATCAGAAGATACCATAAGCCAGGTACATGGCACAGGTATTGAGGATTTTGCTTAAAGTGGCGGGGAGCAACTCCAATCTGCTTTCTGGTCTAACAGAGACTTGGGAACCAGCACCACACAAAATCATGACATTTCCTTTTTCTGTACTAATTCCCCTCCTATTTGCTTTTCCTTCTCTTTGTTTGTTTGTTTGTTTGATTGCCACGTAGGTATCCAGATAAGGGGCAAAGGAGTATGAATGGGGGAAGAAAAGCAGTTTGTTTACCTCCGTCCCGAAATCTCATCACTTACACCACTCTCCAGGAGAATTTCATGTATTCCCTGCATCCGACTGCCCGAATATTCCTAATCAGAGAATAAAAGGCACATATCCTTTATTGAATATCTATATGATTCAAGCAACTTCATGAAGACAAATCAAAAGAAAACAAAAACGTCTCAGGCAACACGGCCTCGGTTAATGATTATACTTTTATGAAACAGGTAAATGTTAGCACTTGTTTAAGGTTGCCTGGCCGACCCAAACAGCAATAGACCCTTCATTGCAGACTCTCAAAAAATAAATAAAACAAAACGAAAAAAACCCTGTAATCTTCTAGAGAATTTACACTCCAAATGGGAAGCAGATTGTAGAGATGACAACAGTAAACAAGTCAACTGAGCAGACCTAGGCCGAGAGGATAAAACTCAGAATTTTGCTGTTCTGTTATGAGGGCGTTCTCAGCCCAAGGACACTCCTGGAATTGGTCTGGCTCTTTTGAAGTCTGGGAGAGAAAAAGTAAAAAAGTTGAATAAAGGAGAAAGAAAGAGATGTACTCACAAAAAGCTGCTCTCTTCATAGTGTGTTAAAGGTCAGTCCTGCTTAAGGAGAGCCACAAAGCCAAAACAAAACAAACAAAACAACACCCCAAACACACACACACACACAAAATGGAACAGAAACGGCAAGCCTTCAAAAGAGGAGGCCATTATTCGGAATTGGTGAATTGGCAACACTTGCTCATGCTGAGCTTGGAACTCAGATGAATAAAAAAGGCCGACAGGTGAAACAGATGAAAATGGGGCTGGAGTGACAGAAGCCAAGGTTTTAGTTTGTTTTGCTTTGGACAGGGTGTGAGTAAAATTTCCACAGTAAAGAAATTTGGGGGAGGATTGGTCAAAAGGCCAGAACCTAGGCAAGAATGAAGAAAGGACTGTAGTTGAGGGCTTCTCTTATGCACAAGCAGGGGAAGCCATGGAAATAGGCCTAGAAAGGGGACAGTCATATTTGACAGTGGAAAAAAGGGAGAGGTCTCATTGGAGCTTGTGATGTCTGTCCAGATTGTTGGTGGTGGTGATGGTGGTTTAATTACAGCAGCCTCTGGAAGAAGCTGGCCCAGGAATTCTTGGAGAGCCCCATCTATAATCCTGGTCTGACAGGACGCCCTAACAGCCCACATCCTAGGCTTGAGTTATAAAACAATGAAGTGGAAAGCCATTTGGCACATTCATTCATTTATTTACCTTTTTTTTTTTTATTCTTTTGACAAGGAATTTTTGAGTACATATCTCATGCCAGGTACCACGCTAGATGCTGGAAATATAGACACAAGGAACAAATGGTGCCTGCCCTTGGAAAGAGAGACAGCCTTGTATTCAGAAAACTATAAAATATAGTGAAGAATGATGGGAAAAATAGCTGGGCTCTATTAGAGTAGATGATAGAGTCATGAAAAAGCCTGGAGGATCTATTTCTTTTTTGCAAAAGGGAAAATAAGAAGACCTATCTCAGGAACATCTAGTAAATGTTTGCTGAAATAACATCTTTTGTAAAATTAACTTTTAACTGAGGTATGATAAAGTTACAGTAAATTTCACACATCTTAAGTGTTCAGCTAAACTTTTATGTACATATACTTGTGTCATCATTACTCAGATCAAGATACAGAATATTTCCACACCCTAGAAGGCTCCCTGGGCTCTGTCTCAGTCGATACCTCCCCCTCAGAGGTGATCACTGTCCTGACTTCTGCCACCGTAGGCAGATTAGTTTTGACTGACTTGACCTTCACACTTGAAATGGAATCATACAGTATGTATCCTTTGTGTCTTTCTTCACCCACCAATTCAATGAGATCATCTAGATCATGCAAATGTCTTTATACAAAAATGAGGTAGCAGTGGAAGTCATTCCTGGATTTTAGGATTTTCTCGAGGGGAGTTAATTGGCTAGGAATGGGGCAACAGATGGTGGAATGGAAAAAACATAAAAGTTTAGATTCGATGGGGGTGGGTTTCAGTTGTGAGGAGGCCACTTGCGAGCTGTGTATCTTGAGAATATCTTTCTCTGAACTTCAGTCTTCTCTGCAAAATGAAGATAGCACTACCGCCTACTTTGCGGAGCTGTTAGTATAATGTATGTGAAAAATCGCATTTAAACTGTAAAGTGAGACACAAATAGATTTTTTTAAAAGTATTTTTCTAAGTTTTTTGTTTGCTCACAAATTGACGTATGCGTGTATTTATGAATGGCTAAAGATACATAAAAGAAAACTTTTTCATTCCGGCTTTTATAAGCATGCTCTTAGTAATCAATACAGTTTTATTACTCAAATACAAGTTAATTAACACTCAACAACTGTCTTGTCAAATTTAAAATCTTATTCTAGTTGCGTGTAATCCGAAGCTAAAATATGGGTCAGTGTTCTAAGTCTTGGGATCTGATTGCCAAATCAAACAATACTCTGAATTTACCAGACTTGCTAACACCTGTAATAATGCACATTGAAAAGTACCCTACCTCGAGCATCTACTTCCTTCTGTTACAAGTCTTGCATTGTAAGAAAGCAAAAGCAAACATTCCACAGAAGGAAGGAAAGGTTTTAGATTTCTTCTGAGTTTTTTCCCCCGATTTTCAGTTTGTTACCACAAAGGAAAATGCAGAGATGAACGCCTCTAGAAATGAGAGTGACAGGAGATGGTTAGAATGAATTGAGTCAAGTTAGAGAAAGTAACACTTTGAGACCGACTTTTCAATTTCTCGAATTAATCGTCGAATACCTTACTTGCTCTTCAGTGAGATTATGAGTTCAAAATTAGAAAACAGATTCATTCAAATTCTCCACCAACTGTTGTAAATTTTCTTGCTGATGGGAAAGAGAGGGAATTCATTTTCTCAATGGCTACATTGCCAGCCATCATCTGGAGCATTCTGTCTATAAACATGAAACCAGAAACGTTGTCGGGAGGAGACATTAACCAATCCCCTACCAGGCTGTAAGTAATACCACATCCTCCACCTGGCACCATTAATAATCCTATTCAATGAACCCTTTATTATTAATATCACTGGTATAAAAAATGACCCCACACTTACAGGTGTAACTTAATGAGGCACATGTTGTGGCCAGATGTCTTACGAGCCCGGCTCCGCCACCACAGAACACATCTTTGTGCACGTTTCATAAAAAGAAACCATCTGAAAACATTC
>NW_006436810.1:4862156-4879465 GCF_000325575.1 Pteropus alecto | reverse complement strand
CGCTCTTCCACTTAAGTTTAAACAGATGGAAAAAACCTGGGAATTATATTCAACATACCTTTTTCTTTTCTTTTCTTTTAAAGTAATTATCTGATTAAAACGGCCAAATACATTTTCTTCTTTTCACTTCCTTCATGAAAATGTTGAGGAGTTGGCAGCCTTGTCACAGCCTCAAGTTAGGAGGGACGCCTGCCATTCAACTGGCCTCCACCTGCTGCCTGTTAGAGACTGGGTTTTGTGATTATATTTCTTTTCCCTTCACTGCATCTGTGAATGTGTAGAACAGACTCTTGTCAAAACTCAAGGGCCGTTCAGAAGTTGACTTAAATAATAAGAATTTTTAATAGCACCTAATTATGATAATGGAGAATTCTTGTTTAAACCTTCTGGCCTGGGTCTTCCGGAGGAAGTAAGGTGTCATATGGACATAGAGTTTCCTGGGTGTCCCTACAAAGGAGACAGATCTGCCTTCTGCTGCCGGCTAACAGCATGGATGACCTTGGGTCAGCCAGCATTTGCAGAGATCACATCTAGGGTCCAGATTTGTTAAATCTCTAGCTCTCATTAACCTTTCTGTAGAGGATCCGGTGTCGGTCTAAGTAGTGATGTAACAGAACCACTGTGGGTTAAAACAGAATTTTAGCTAGTCTTTTTTAAAAAAAGCATTATGTAGAAAAGGGGAATAGGAGCCTAAGAAAAGGTACAGAGAAGGGAATGATTACACAGGCTCCGATGTGTGGGTGCCCTGGCTAGGCTAAAACAGGGGCTCTATGGGCAAGCTTTTAATCTGGCACTTCTTCAAACTGATGTTCTCTAAATTTGTTCAGAAAAGAACGAAAAGAAGAAGTTATATAAAGGGAAGGGCGGATGTGAGTGGCAGCACTCAAAGATCTTCATTCTCAAATAAATTCAGCTTTGGCTCCAAACACATATACCTCCCTCGGCACAATAAAAGCCCTGATTTTAAGATGATCCAACCTTGTTTGAAGGTTATTTTAAGCCCACCTGCTGAGCCTCAAGCACGTCTCATAGGGGGAGGGTGTGTCCTCTGTCACTCTCCGCTGCTTGTCGAAAAATGCCTTCCCTCCACAGGTAGGAGTCCTCCTGAGAAAAGGTTTAGAAATACAATTTGCTCCATCTTGCTACATTTCTAGTGTTGTTAGAATAGTACTCCTGGGGCTATTCTAATTCGTATTTGTAAAATATCCCTAAGAATATTTTAATACATTTATAGGGTGGCGTACCACGTGCCCACTTGGGTGGTCCACTTCTCAGTCTAAGTCTGTGCGGCTGACATGGCGAGGCAGCAGTGAGGTGGGCAGAACTAGCTGTCAAGTTCGACCACTCTCCAAGGCTCGGGGCTCCTCCCACGTCCTCTGCACTGGTCTGTGCTAACATTCCTCCAGGGAAGAAATGCTTTGATTTCTCCTTTCCTTTCTCCTCATCTCAGTTAGAATATTTATCAGTTTCTCTTTCTTTTTCTTTCCCTCTCTCTCGACTCACTCTTCTCCCTTTGCAGACAAACGTTCTCCTTTTCCAGGGTTCACACGGCAGCATAAGCTTCCAAGGTTTACATATCACTACCTCAGTCATATGGAGAAAGAACAATTTTCTTTCTTGGCTCTACTTCCAAAACTTCTCAGGAAGGATCCTGGTGGATTTTCTACCCCCAGTTCTCCTTCTCTAAGGGAAAATGGGTTGGATGACAGTTTGGAGATCAACGGATAGTTGTAGCCAAACTTCAAGTAGCAGAGCCTTGGGAGATCACTGGGGATTCATGAAGAAAATAAAAACGACATTGCGGAGGCTCTGAGTACAGCCAGAATATTTGATTATCCTGTTTTCAACAAAACGTTGTTTCCAGAAGAATAATCTGCCTAAATCAGGAGTAGATTAGATCGATTAAAGCAGAGGGAGACCAGAGCCAAGGAGACAAATTTAAAAGATATTACTTATCTACAAGGATGTTCACTACAGAATTATTTATAATGGTGAAAGAATAGAAATATAAATTGTCTAACAATCAGGGATTAGCCAAATAAATCATTATGATAAATTACAGCAGAGACATATGAAGGGGAGGCTGTACACTCACCCAATTTCTGTTATGAAATGTTATTTAGAAAGCATATTTCAAAGCTCATGATCTCATATTATCTAGCCTCTTAGGAGACATAGATATCACATAGCACATGTTGAAATCATTGAGTCTAGAAATAGTTGAATTCCAAACCCGACTTTGCCAAACCAAAATCAACTTTTCTCATAAAGTTATTATCTAACCCTGATTAGCTAAGACTACTAAATCTCTTATTTGTTCCTTTTCCAGTAGAATTTATGGTGGCATTACGTTATTTGATCAAATACACATATGTAGTATAAAATAACTGTCATTAACCGCTTAGACAAATTAAATTTTTAATAATTCGAGCTAGTCAAAAAAATTAAAAATCATTTGGCATGGACCACCTTCAACGTAACATACAAAATTTGCTTCGTTTGGAACTGAGTTAGGGGAAATGCACTGGTGAGGAGATAGACAAAAATCAAGCTGTCTCTGCCTGGTTGCACCTTATCAGTAGAAAAACATAGCATTTGAGATTCTACCACTATCAAATTCAGGATTCTCCTGCAAACACTAAGCTGTTTTATGGACTATTAGCTGTTTGAAGGAAGTCATGCTTTAAATCATTTTTTTAAAGCCAGTCTTAAGAAAAGTGGGTAAAGCACAGTAAATGAGTAAATAAAGTTCAAAGAAGGCTTTGGTGGCCAGTGAAATAACTATTTGCTGATAGAGCCCTTACAATACCCGAGTCTGGAATCCTGGCACATAGTTACATCCTCGGTGCAGTTATGTGCTCTGCGAAAGCAGTGTCTTTTGTGAGACATATTTGACCGGGGTTCACGGAACCAGCTTCCGAAGAAGCGTCACTTTAATTGTGTTGCAAGGAAGAATTGTGCTATGATCTCAAAAGGACAGAATACTTGTAAAATTTATGAAGCTCTTTAATACAATGCGCTTTGGTTTAAAGAGGTGGGGGATTTACATGTGTTAAGTGCCCCTACAAATCTACTTTACCCTTTCTTGGAAAAGGGCAACACAATAATAATAGTTAAATTTATGCGTAAGATGTCTGTATGTTAGAGCTGCTCCAATCAGTAAATATTACACAGTAGACTAACGACTTCTGCTTTTAATCTGGAAACATCTTCGACAAAATGCTCTCTGCAGAGCGAGGGACACTTAGCCCACTCTCTTTAAACCCTCGTGGTCTGCTTTGATATTATGAGCAGAAGATTATAAAACCCAAACTCCAAATGGGCTTCCTGCCCACTGTTGTTTCCAGATTCTGCCCACCCTGCATAGAGATGTCAGAATATTCTTTTTTAAATAACATTTTCAAAAAGAGTTCTTTTCTATTGAATTTTATATCCTATCTATTTTCATCTCCCTGTCCTTACAAGCCTCCAACTTTTTCTTGCTTTTATTTTTCCCCTGGAAAAGAACTTCAACTCTCACTTTTCTTCAGCATAAAATTTATAAGAAAATCTTCAAAGTATTAACTTGCTCACTTGCTCATTAAATACACACATACACACACTAGATGTAATCAATACAGTTTTTAAAAAATTAAATGTATACCTCCCCCTTCCTTTAGAATTCCTCCCATGCCAACTCCCTGCCCCAGCTGAAGGTCTGGGCCCCTCCTGCCTTGCTCTGTTATGGGATTTTTACCCTCCTTTGGCCATGGTGGATGGGACCAGGACTGGACACATGACCCATGACCTGGGCCATTCAGATTCTCTCTCTTAAGAATTTAAACTAAGAGACAAGAGACCAGAGGTCACGGTGCTCCTTGGCTTGTGAAAACTTGGTGCAGAGAGAGGCCGTCTGCTGAGAAAAGCGAGAGAATGGAGCAGATGGTAGATCATGTGGCCCCAGAGAGAAAAAAAGAGACTGAGAAAGTAGCTGCTTTTCCTGCAGATGGTTTTCCAGGTCCTGCTTCAGTCTTCTGAGGACTGGCTGTACTTCCCGCACTGAGCTTCTATGTGACATCCCTGTACTGTTTGCTACAGCCGATCTCTCTGATCTTGAATTAAGTGCAATAGATACCTGTTCCTTAAGCCCGAAAGGCTATTAGGGTAATGCACATATGTCCACGTGGATCATACATCTGTATTTATCATATAAATACACACACACACACACACACACACACACGTGTAGATGTCATTTTTACTTCTATACGATACGTGCTATATGCAAAGAGAGCAGTTTAAAACAGTGACAAAGACTAGGACTTGGCCCCAACTTTCATATCACTCTTAACTAACAAAACAGGCAGCAAAAATGAGAGGAAACCTCTGCAAAGGCTTTAGAGTATGTGGAAGAGGAAGCTCTTCCCATAGACTCCTCCTGCAGAATTGTTTCTTTATTTTTATAATTTTGAATCGTAAGCTTTCCTTCAGAAAGGATTTATCTCTGGCCTGCTTAGATGATGTGTTTTTCTGGAGAATTTGAACTTGCTTCAGCCTTAGTAACCCAGAAAGATTACCAGTCTGTCTGCATTTTATTTTAATTCTTTAGTTATTTCAAACTTTAAGGTTACTCAGTCAATGCTTCTACTCGTCATTCCCTGCAAACACTGGTTTTTCAATTCCCTCTGCATTTCAGCAGCTAGAAATTTCCTTTTTCTCTTTTCTTCTCTTCCCTCCCTCCCTTCTCTTTCCTTCCTTCCTTCCCTTCTCTCTCTCTCTTCTCTTCTTCCTCACTTTCTCCCTCTATTTTTCCTTGCATAGAGGGGGATGTCCTAAATGTTTTCCCAGTAACATTTTAACTAAGTGTTTCTCAGACTTCCTGGAAAACAACCATACTCTGACGCTTCTCAACCTGATCTACTGTTCTCATCCAGTCCCCTATGCCCAGCCATCCTGTTCTCTGGACTTTTCCTTGAATGTGCTCCTTGCTGTCCTGCTTCAAAGGGTTTATTCATGCTGTTCCCCTATTTAATTTGGCCTCACCTGCTCATCCTCACCTGTTAAAATTCTACCCTCCCTCGAAGTCCACTTCGAATGCCTCCTTCTTCTATGAAGCAGGTGTAAATTCTCCTTCCTCTAACCTCTCCTAGTACTCCTCACTTTTATTATAGCACTTAGAGTAGCTTATTTATGCAATCACTTTATTCTTCAACTAAGTTTTTTTTAATTGCTTGACAGCAGAAACTACAGTATTATGCTTCTGTATTCCCTATAGTACTCTGAATACTGTTTGGTGTTAGGTGTTCAAAGAAAATAAACAGTTTTTTTAAAAAATCGAATCTATCTAACTAAAAGAGGTTGGATGTAGTAGCAGGCTGAATGTTCTTTTGAAGTATTTCTTTTATCTACTTGCTGTGTTTGACATTCTCTCAGGCTACAATGACAGATAATATTTAAACCTGAAAACATTCCTGGAAGCAGGATCTCCATTAATTTCAATACACCACCAGGTCAAAAGGATGATGCCATTTCCTTAGAGAAGGTGGTGGGGCGGGGGGTAGTTGATGCACGATTTTCCTTTTGGATGCAGTTTGGTGTGAGGGGGTTGATGCTGGGTCGGAGAAGCATCTTCACTGGCAAAAGCAGACATCAAAGAGAAGCTGAGCTTCGCGGAGACACGTTTTTCTGCACCCCCAGTCCTTCGGTGGACTGGCCTTGAGTGGGGTCGCCAAGGACATGACCTTTGCCCCTGGATGACAGCATCTCGAGTAAACTTTCCTTGGGAGGTCTGGAGAGAAGTTTTTTCCTCTTGGTTTTTTAAACTTCTTTAAATTCCACATCCTAACGTTAAAATTCTACCATCGCTGTTAATGTACTGGTATGGGTTCTTCTGGACTTATTTTTATACATATGATAGCACAATTTTACCCTGACAAAAATAAGATTATGTTATACGCTTTTTGCTTTCAGTGAACAATATGACATGGATATCATTCCATATCGGTACACTTTAATGTACCTATTTCAAGACAATTCCATTGTAAGATGATAAGTAATTTATTTTAACAATTTGAAATTCACTCCATCAGCTGTATTTCAAGCTCTATAATTCTAAACTCAATAGTTCAGAATTAGTCCAGAATTGTTATCAAGAATTTCGACCAAGAATAAAGGGGAAGAACCCACACATTTCCCTTGGAATTGTCAGGGAGGTGCGCTGGCACCAGGAGAGGTCAGGAGATACAAGTCGAAGCGTGGGATTTTCTAAGTGCCTTTGCCGTCTACCTGGATATCTGCAGGTGGTTTCTGTGAGAACACACTTTATCGTGAAAGAAATCCGATCATTGCTGCCTAGTGGAAGTCAGCTGACAGAGAGGCAGTATAGCAAAGCAATCGAAGTTCAATCCCCAGGGTTCAAAGTCCAGCTCCACCACCTACCAGTTGTGTAGTGTAGGAAAACATTACTCAGCCTCCTGTGCCTCAGTTTTCTCATCTTTAAAATGGAGATAACAGGACATACTTTACAGAATTGTTACAAGGGCTGAAAGATTTAAAACCTGTAAAGCACCGGGGTGGTCCCGGGGCTGTCCTGGGCATTACAAGACATTCAGCAGCAACCCTGGCTTCTACCCACTAGACACCAGCAGCACCCCCTCAACTGAAGCAACCAAAAATGTCTCCAGGCTTTGCCAAATGTCCTCTGGGAAACAAAATTGCCTCTGATTGAGAATCACTGATGTAACTTCATCTTGGATATGGTGGTTGCATTTTCTAGCTCTATCTCGTGTATAAATCTATTTTACCAGACTATAAGAATCTGTAGGCAGTATCCCACCCACCCATCAGCACAGTGCTGGATACTCAGACTTCTCCTAAATATTACTGCTTAAACTCAAAGGAGACAACCAACCTAGTTGGTTAACATTTTAATTTCTGATTTGTACTAAGATTGATTTAAATAGAAGTGACATCAAGACTAATGGTTTCTGCTAACTCTTAAAATGCCGGTTACTTCAAAACACATCCTTCTCATACAATACGTAACCCAACTCAATTGGATTGTTTTGTTTTTCTCTGATCACAATTCTGTACATACTTCACACAATAGCTGGGATATAGAAAGTTTGGTTTTAATCGCTATCTATTTCTTTCCTTCTTTCAATGAACTGGAAATATCTCAGATGCACTGAGGATGTCTTTCTCGAGATCCCTTTGTCACTGGTGTCACGATGCCTGAATTTTAAATCACTAGAGATGTTCAGCCAAAGAGGAGGCACGGGGGATTTTGCTCTGTGCCTCACACCCGGCCTGGCAGGCGGGGATGCTCAAGGAGACAGTTTGTTCCCTTGAGAGGCTTATTATCCTGGCATTTATCATAGCCTGATAAACACAAATTTTGCACTTCTACTTTTGCTGTAATTTCCTATTTCATACTTCTTTTTGTCTTGCAAATGGAGGCACACATGTGACTATAAACACCAATATGTATCCATGGGAATAAATATGTACTGCTATGTTCATCCCTGACTGAAAACCGCAGCTTACTGTACCGAAGGCATGAAGCTGGGACTGAGAAACATACCTGTTGTGACTTCCTATTGGAGTCATTGAGCACTTCATACCATGGGTGAAGGAGTTTAAAGGAATATATGTATGGGGTCCAAGTACAAAGGCATGTCATGAGGACTAACCACAGGCACGTCTGAGAAACCCCATTTACATCATGAATTTGCCCTGGGATGGGGTGTGGCCCTTGGCTTTGGGGCTCAGGATATGAACTTTGTAATTGCTCTGATGAGGGGCGGTTCCAAGGACAGACTCACATGAGCACAGCTCCTGAGGTGATGCCCAGTTGGAATGCCAATCACTGGTTTGCCATGAGAAGTGTAGCTATAAGGTGTACTCACATAAGCAGGACTGCCCCTTATCCCCACTTGTAGGCACTGCCACGACAGATGGAAGTGCAATTGACTTGGAGTAAACACAAAGGGCCGTAGCTATCTGGTCTAAATACAGACTGTTTAAGCCAAGACATCCATTCTCCCTCAGGAACACACATGCCACTGTAGCAGCCAGGTAGAATTTTGCCCAGAGGAACCCCCTTTCTGGCTTGGGCTCCCATAGGCACTGGTGATATTTGACTCAAGGATACATCATCAGTGTTTTTTTGGCCAACCAAACCTCTTCTGACGGACCCAGTTTTACTTAGGCCGAGTTATCGTTAGATAGCTTATTCTCTTCTGGGATTCCAGCCAGGAAACAGAGGATGTGGGTGAGCCATGAGGCAAGGGAAACCCAAGGGTTGACCATGCTGAGAAGGAAATTATTTTAAAAACTAGGTCCATGAGGAGCCAAAGAGAGCAAATTAGGAAGTCTTTTATTTTTAAAATGACTTTGAATATCTTTGCTTTGATTCTTCATGGGTAGACTTATAGTTTAACTCCCAGAAAATAAACTTATTTTTCTCTCTTTTAAATCTTCATTTAAGGGTGAAGGTGGGGAGGGACCACATTATTTACCTTTATGGGAATTAATGAATGCTTGAGGAGAGGTGAAGTTCATAAAGTGCCTCTCTAAGGAAGGCTGCATGCAGAGTGGGGAAGAGTGTGGACCCTGAACTGGACTTTCTGGCCATGAATTCTGGCTGTCTTGCTCCCTAGTTGGGGCAAATTACCCTTCGTGTCTCTGTTTTCTCATCTCTGAAGTGGAACTAACAAGGCTTGCAGTGAGGATCAAATGAGTTAATTCAAATAAAGGGCCTAGATCTGTGCACAGTAAACCTTTCAAAATGTTAGCCAATATCTTTTAATCTGATTAACTGAAATATATAAAAAGTTTTGGTAATTTGTCAAAATAGAAAATCCACCACGATAGTTTTTCTTCAAGTGTACAACACAAGATTTGATATTTAAATATATTATGAAATGATCACCGCGGTAAGTCCAGTTAATATCTCTTATTAAAAGTTTTAAAAAAATGTTTATGTATGGGCTCAGATGTACATGCTGGAGAGCGTGTATGTACCTCAAGAGAGGTGAGGGCAGTTGTCAAAGGTCATGGAGCTGGAAGCCAATTCTGACCTCCCTCCAAATAATCATTTCTTCTTCCATTGATGGCTATGTCTGGTAGAGTTCACAAAAGAGTTCTACCAGAAAAGATCAAGATTTGAACAATTTCCCCCCTCCTCTTTATTTGACTAAGACAAAAGAGATGATGATAGATAGACAGACAGGCAGACAGGCAGATAGACAAATGATAGATATAGATAAATGATAATAGATAGATAGATGATAGACAGCAGAAAGGCAGTCAGATAGACAAATGGATAGATAAAGCTAACTTAAAGTTTTCTCATTGCAACTGTGCCACAAAATGTGCGAGTTGTTCAAGAAATTCACCAGTAGGAAGAGCTACAGTAGAATTTATAATCAGGAAGGAGAGGAGACAAGAGAAAGGTAAGGGCATTGCTGTGACATTGACTTTATAAGTAGGACATTATTACCTTGGGGTTAAGAATGTCTGCTCATGTCAAGGCTTGGTAAGAGAAAATAATATAAGTAGCTCGTAACCTTCAAACGTTGTATTGAACATTTATTTGGTACTACAATTTCAGTACCATTTAGGAGACTCTTATTTAAAGTCTCAAAAACTTTCTGCCATAAACAGCAAATCTGAAAAGCTTCTCTTACCAGGAAGAACAGCAGCATCTGCTTAAGAACACATAGCAACCCTACATTCAGATTAGGACAGGAAGTTAAAAAAAAATAACACATCCAATTGAAACTGCGGGAAGACACAGTAGACAGAATGTAATTAGTGGGGCTGACTGTCAGCCAAAACCTCAGGCAACCACCCCCTTGCTCTTATGAAAACTGCCTGGAGATTTTTAATGATGATGAGCAGTTAGAGTCTCGATTTTAAATCTTCTCTGAAATGCAGGGCGCCATCATCCCCTCCAGCAACGTTAGGGTATCAGTTCTGGGTTGGCACTGAGGAGCTCTCAAAAAGGTGAACCCTAGCTCCCGAAGCAATGATGACTTCTGTCACAGAGCGTTTGGTTTTGTCAGTACTTTAACCGCAACTCGTCTCACTGAATGTGCGATGTGATGGATGATTTCAAAATGAGGACACTTGCTGTACGGAATTGAAACTTTGGGTCTGGGATTGAGTGTCTCCATTTTAGTGTTTTTCTTGGAAGGGTGTGATGAAAGGGATTCTGCGTTGAGAGTCACTGGGATAATAGTTCCATGTCTGAATCTGAAGCAGCTCAGTGGTACAAATGTGTGGGTAGTTGCTGGCAAGTTCCGCTGCTGTTCCTCCTGAAAGAGCCCCTGGAAGGGAACGGAAAGGACCTAGATACAGAAGCCAGAACTGGTTTTGAATCCTAGCCTCTCATCAGAGATGTGATCTTGGCCGGGCGCCTTACCCAAACCAAATGTCACACCAAAGAGGGCAAAAAGAGACTTTGGACTCTCCAAATTCTCAAATTTCTTTAAGTCATAAAATATAATACTTACTATTTGCTTTTTTAAAAAATACATGTACAAAAGGTGTCATTGATGGTCCCCTTTCCTGTGCCTAAGATTGGGGGTCCAAAAGACCAAGCTGACCCAGGCCTCCTTCCACAAGGAATGTGTGTTTAGTCTGTCCTATGGCAAATGACTGCAGCTGCTTCCTGCAGAGTCTGTTATAAGATCTATAAAAGGCCGAGATATTATGGTCTCAGAAGCAGGTAATGAGCATACACAGAAACCACATGGTTTTTTCTTTCCATTTGGATTTTTAGTTTGTGGGCTTTCTGCACAGGAGTTCGTGGGTTTGGTGCCAACTCTCACAGACAACAAGGATTTATTGTATTAATAATCTGTGCAAATTATGGATTGCAGAAACAAAGACATTTGGGGATTTCATTGAACTTCTACCAAAAAAAGATGCCTCCATGCTGAGGTTTTCAAGTTTTTCACTGTGCCCAGTTGAAATTAATTATAAACTATACATCCATTTGCATATTAATTATGAAAACATACTATGGACTATATTGAGGATAAAGTACAACAGAAAAAGATGGAAATTTATGAATTTGGATACCCAATCAAATGGAACACTCAATTAAGACTATCTTCCAAAAATAGACTTAAAATGTATCTTTCTTCAATGCTGTAGGTATTTTATCCATTCAAATCTATAAAGGACAAGTCCATTTACATATTTGCTTGATTTTAAGTTGCTTGTGATAGTATGTACTTGAACTATGATGAGAAACCAATTCCAAAATCAATTCGAATTTTTTTTTTTTGACTGATGACCATTAGCACTGTCAAATCTTGTTCTGTAGCTATTCTATCGGATGTGGCTCTAAAACTTCTTTTATATGTCTTTTAATCCTTTAATTCCTTCTGAGCCTTCTTACCTGCCTTATCTTCCTCCTCCTACCTTTCAATGTTCCTGCCTCCAGAGTGTCTGTTCTTATCACTCTTCTCATTTTATGTGCTCTCTGTGGGTGATCTCATCCATCTCATCCACTATTCCATCGAAAAGTGTGGCTAAAAAAGATGTAGCCCTAAAAATGGAATCCATAATCAAATAAATTGTGAAAATGCTTGGTTTGAAAAAACTTATTTATTTATTGGCAATATGTATTGTATGTATTACACAGTGTTTCCTAAATTTATCAGACCAAAGAACACTCTTCATAGAGCCTCTCAGTGGACCACTGTTCTTTGGTTAATCTTGGCTTCGGTGACCTTCACATGTCTCTGTTCTCTGGTTTCTCTGTAGCTTCCTATATTTTGCCATTGTGACTAACCACTTGGGATTGGAGCAAGGGAAACAGAACAGACACAAGCAGAATTATATTCCTTGTTTATTTCATCACAGGTTGGCCTGCTACTCACATTAGCCCTTTCTGGCTAGAGCTTCATGACCCACCCACACTCTGTCCACCTTCTGACTCTAAACAGCAGAATGGTGGAAGAAGGAATGAGAATATCCGCACAGGCTAAGAGTGTGAAGCCCATGGTGAGGATGGTTTCAATGGGAAATCCCTTGTCATAAGATGGAACTTAAAGCTGTATCCAACTGCTTCTTACAGGCTTTCTTACAATCAACGTGCCACAGCTACTTGACAGTCAGTCTCGGTGATTTGGTCCCAGGGCATTTTATCTCCTTCGCATGCAAAGGGAAAATGGAAAAGGAGAGTGGTCCAGCCCAAATCGAAAAGAGAAGGAGGGAGGGACAGGACATTATTCGAGCTTCTATTATGTAACCATGAACAGTGCCAGGTGCTTCGCCTTTATGATCTCAGTCATGATCTCCATATTTGGACTGAATTTTAAAAGGCCAGTGGAGTTAAGGAAAAGAGAAAAGGAAAAGAACATTGGGAAAACTAAACATAATATCTCTGTCTTGGGGAAAGAGCTGTAACACCCTTTCCAGACCAAAATTCCACCTGGGCCTTTATGTGTCCCTTCCACTGGAACACTAACGCTCCCTTTTCATCCTCATTCCAACCCCTCTTCTCCATTTCTTTCTTTGCCTCTCATACACTAAAAACATTACTCCTTACCATCGATCCACGACCACTTACCTCTCTCCTTCATTCTCAGTAAAATACTCTCATTGCCCCTAATTCTGCAACAGCCTTTACACTCAGCTCCCTGACTTTGACTCTACGATGCAACAACTTCGACCAGCAGACTCACCAGTAGTAACTTCCTAATAGCCAGATTCTATGAAAAAAAGTGAGTTCTCCTCTTGATCGAAGGGTATGCAGCAACTTGTATTCCTGACACTTCCCCCTCTTGATTTATTACCATTGTTCTTTTATATTTCTCTTAACCCTTTAATTCATTCTGAGCATTCTTGCCTAGCTTACTTTCCTCCTCTTATCTTTAAGTATCAGTGCCTCCAGTGTTTCTGTTCTTATGCCTCTTCTCATTTTACATACTCTCCATGGATAATCTCATCCACTATTTCATCTCTAACCTTCTTAATCATTGTGAGTTCTTGTTCCCAGTGTGCTGATGCCTCCTAGGCCCTACCCTATCTTTTCAAGTATTTGTTAGATATTGACATGAAGAAGTCACCAAACCAAACTCATTTTATTTCCTCTCAAATATGTTCCTCCTCCTAGAATTTAATTCTAGGCCAAATGGCACCTTACTTGCCCAGCTACCTAAATCAGAAAATCAGGAGTCATCCTAACTTCAGCCAACTGTTGCACTGCCCTCAAGCAACTATGATCTTGTCATTAATGCACAGGCTTTAAAGATATCCAAGGTCTCTCCATCGTTTGCAGTTTAAGAAGCAGGTGTCTTAGTATGGCATTCCAAACCTTTTAAAAACTGGCTCTGATCTATGTTTATGTCTCATCTCCTGTCATTCTCATCCTCAAATTCCCATCATAATGTACCTACTTCGATGTATACCTCACTGCTTGCAGCTCTCTAAATATACTAGGTTCCTTCTCATCTCGATGCATTTCTTTACGATTGCCTTTTAAACTGTGACCATTTTCTATATATTATTTAAGATCTACCTCCTCCTGAAGAAACTCCCCAATCTCCCCTTATCTTTCACCACCTGGGTTGTAGGTCCCTCTGAATTCTTTCTGCACAGTATAGAGAGTTCTAGTGTAGGGCTTCTGACATTGCACTGGAATCATCTGCCCAAGTGTCAGTCTACCCTATCAGACAATAGATATTCCTCCCTCTGCCCCTTACTGGCTTCCAGCATAGCGCCTAGTTAAATAAATAACCAACTTAAAGCTGCCTTCCCTAACTCTGTTCTCCTCAAATGTCATTGATGTCCAAATGACACAGAAATACCTCTCCTTTTGCACTTTATCTGCCTCACCCCATTACTGCTTCTCCTTTACCATAAGTAGATATAAGACATGGGTTTAGGGGAAAGAAAGAAATAGAAAAAGGCATAGGGATGGGAAAATGCATTTACCTTGAAGGTCAACAAAGAGCTCAGCTTGATTTCAGCAAAGGGCATGTGTGGGTGAGGAGTAGGAAGTATGTAGAGATAACTGCATGAATGGTTGTGGTAAGCAGAATAATGGCCTCCAAAGATATCCATGTTCGAATCTCTATAATCTGTGAATGTTAAAATATATGGCAAAAGGGAATTAAGACTGCTGATGGAATTAAGCTTGCTAACCAGGTGACCTTAAAATAGGGAGATTTTTCTGTGTTATCTGGGTAGACCCATCGCATTCACGAAGGTACTTATAAGTAGAAGAGGGAGGCAGAAGTCTGGAGTGACATGATGTGGGAAGTACTCAATCGATTGTTGCTGGCTTTGAAGACAGAGAAATGATGTCACAAGCCAAGGAATGTAGGAGATGTCTAAAGGTCAAAAACACAAGGAAATGGATTCTTCCTTACGGCCTCTAAAATGTAGTGTAACTCTGCCAAAACTTGGTTTTAGCCCAGGGAGATCTGTGTTGGATTTCTATCCTGTAGAACTGTAAGATAATAAATTTGCATTGTCTTAAGCTACTGAATTCATGACGACATTTTACTGCAGCAACAGAAAACTAATACAATGATATGAAAAATAATTTTTTTTTAAAGATACAAAAACTGACCAATCAGAATGGATGCCCAGCCAATCAGAAGTCCACACTGAACATCAGTTCAGGGTAAATGGGATAACAGCCACTTTACAGTGGGCCATGAACTTGATCCCAGGGATAACACACAGTCTTTTGGGGGCTTGGGTGGAGTTGCATCCTGGTGAAAACAGTAAAATCAGTGTGGTCATAGACTGAATGTTGAATCAGTGGCCTCTCTGACACATCTCTGAGCACACTTGGGGTAAAATATTCATTTAAAAGCTGCCTGTTTTAAACATACCAGCATCTTTAAAATCTCTGCATGATTCACCTGTGGGACCTGCCAGATCATTTTGTTTGACTATTTGTGTTTAAATTATTAATGCGGCAGAGACTGTTGGTGTTTATTGCTCATACTAGGCATGGTTCTTTGGCAGTCACTTTCCTCAGCAAGAGAATCAACTAAATGAAAAAAAATTAAAAATTCATAACATTTAAAGACTTCTTTTTGGTATAATAAGTTATAAATTAGGAGGGATGGTGGGGCTTTTTCCCTCTTTACCCAAACATGACATAAATGGTAGAGACCAGAGCATCAACAAGAGACTATTTCTGAGTCTAGAAATCAAAAATCATGTGATTCCTTCAGAAAGTTTTGTGGCCCATTTTTGAGAATTATTCTAGAAGATCAATTTTGTCCACTTTCCCTTTTCTTCCATATAGTCAATAACATGATCATTTTTTTTTTCAAAATTGTTTAACGTCATTTATACCCTTAGCAATTAAAAAAATGCCTTTCAAATTGAAAAAAAAAAAAAAAAAACACCACCACTTACGTGAATGGAACTCTTAAATTCTGGAAGTTGTTTAATCTGTGGGTTCTGTGATGTGATACATCTATTTCTGTACATTTAATTATTAAAGGGAAGCCGCATGGAATAACAGGCAGGACATGGACTTTTGGACTCTAATAGATGTGGTTTCAAATCTCAGCTCTCTCATTTACCAGCTATGCTGCTGGACCATGTTAGTTGATACCTATAAGTTTTAGTTTCCTATTTATAAAATGAAAATAAAAAATGCCCTCTGAAGGCTGTTAATAATAAAGCTTATACATATATAGCTTACTACATGTCAAGTACTGTTCTATCCTTTATATCTATTTGCTCATTTAATTCTCACACTACTACCATGTAATAAGTATTATTTTACAAATAAACTGAGACTCAGAGAGATTCTTTGTTTTTTGCCCAAAGTCTCACAGCTAGGAAATAGCAGAGCTGAGATTGAAACCTAGGCAGTCTTCGCCCCAGAATCTATGATCTTAATCAATTAATCTAATTATTGGTTTCCTTCTTCAATTATTATTTTTAGGATTATCCTAGTAATGCTCAACTTAAATTGGGTTCTATTTCAAATTCATCGAAGTTGGTTATTCTGTAAAATTTTACTATAAAATTATAAATCTGTTCCAAATCATTAAGGAAAAGCAAACAAATATATAAACGAACATCCAAACCCTATTGGAAACAAATTATTATAACTTGTAATGATAAACAGTAGATGAAAAATACCACAGAGGGCAAGAGAAATGGCACCAGGAAGATGGTTTAACATTTCTAGGCCTCAGGTGCCCTATTTGTGAAAGATCTTAGACCTAAGATCCTAACTAGATCAGAATAAGTGAATGGAAATTGTAATGGAGAATCAGAAGGGAAGGTTAGGACACATGAATACACTTAGAACTTGATAACATGAACTCTTATTTTTATTTAATTTCCTTCAAAATTTATGAATTTCCTTTCCCTCGAATTCAGTCCATCACTAGCTCTATTCTGAAAAAATTTTCTCTCTTGAGAAACAAAGAGAGGGAGGAGAAGGAGGAGAAGGAGGAGGAGGAGGAGAAAGGGAAATAGATAAAGGAGATGGTTACATGGAGGAGGCAGAGCAGCAGGAGGGTTAATGGTCTTTGGTGAGTTGTGGAACAAGACAAGATGGAGATGATAATTGGGGAGAGTTGCGGGTGGGTGAGAAGAGGAAAGTGGGCGATTACAGCAAATCCAGTATCTCTGTTAAGTGCATTCGGATCAATAAATTCAGCTCAATCCAATGTTATATTCGTCATCTTTGGTCTAACACCTTTAAAAATCATTCTCACACATATGCTAGGTTTTGTCATTATAAATGAATAAAATCTTACTTTTTTTTTTTTTTTTCATATAAGCTCTCTCCTCCAAGATCAGACTTTGCATTTGTCCCCCTGGAACTTGCAGAATTGATGCCAGTTATAGGTCTAGGGATAATATGTGGTAGTTGGGATAAGTCTTGTGAATAGAGATTGTTTTTGCAAGGTGGCTGCCCCAAGTCAAGTTATTCCTGGGTCTTCATGCAAAGGGAAGCTGGTCTTCTCAAGTGCAGAAGGGTAGCTGCTTCCACTAGAAAGGGAGGTGCAAAGGATTCAAGATTCTCAGCTTTGGCTCAATTGACCCAGATGTGACATCCCAAATGTCAGGGTCCTGCTTCTTCCAAGTCAATGGCCTTTCACATAAGAGTTTTGGTGAGTCTGCGTAATTTTGCAATCAACACAATTAAGTTCTTAGTCTGATTTTCAACGAGTTCTACTCTGTGAATGTTTGGGGGCCACCAAAGAAAAAATTATCGAGTCCTCTGACTGTAATTCGAACTGAGAGTTTAAAGGTCCAAACTTGTAACTGTCCTTCTATAAGTGCCCCAATTCACTCAGAGCAGCCCTCTTACCCCACTGTCCTTG
>NW_006436810.1:4841467-4862115 GCF_000325575.1 Pteropus alecto | reverse complement strand
TTCAGCAGGCATTGGGTCCCTTAAGACACTTGCTTAATAGGATCTTTATCACGTTCAGCCACAATAAATCAAGATGCTGCTGCATGCCATGAAATACCAACACTTCATTTCCATTACCAGGTGCCAGCAATGCGTTCAAGTGCAGGGGTAGAACCAGGCCAACCCCCAAACCCCATCTTGGAAGGCTTATTTTCTGGGACTACTCCTGGAAAAATTACTGTACAATCAAGGTCCATGAAGAACATAGAAACTGCACCAGGTACTTAAACTGAGGAATTTAACGAGGGAATTTAGAGTGCGAAAGAACCAACAAGGCAACACTGCCACAGACGTGGTTCAAGGGAGGGGTTGCATAGAGAGAGGGCACATACCTGGGGCAAGGGAGTGATGGAGCTGGTCCGGAGAGGACTGACAGGAGCAAGAGTCAGGTGCCATTACTGGGACAATGCTGTTGGAGCAGCATAGACATCCCCTCTCCTCTACTCCTGGCTTCCTTCCCGTATTGCCTCTTATTGGCTGAAACTAACTGGAAGCAAAGGGAAAGTGTATTTTGCAGAGTGTTAGTCCCAGCGTCACAGAACAGCTTTTAGAAGGCTAGGTTTGGAGTGAGAGACTATAACTTAACCACCACACAGTGAGTGAGGAATGAGAAAGGAGTTCATGGTTATAGATAAAGGACATGTGTTGGCCAGACCACTCACATGGTGTCTATGGTTACATAACTCCAGTTATGGATTAAGATAATCAACCAGGTAGCAACTTGGGGCAAATAACCTGTTAAACCCATTTGGCTCTATTTATGTGACTCTGTGTCTTAGGTCTGAATGTCTAATCATGGCAGAGATATAACATTCTAGGTATTGCAATCGTAACTGAATTACTGCTTTCTTCATTTTAAAGCTCTTTTGGAGATGTATGGGAACGTCAGACTTATACTTACAGCCACTGGCGCAAAACCTTCCATTATAATATGACGTAAAGTGCCTGCTGCTATGATTCCCTATGGACAACTAAGAAGACATGGGCAGCTGCAGGACTAGGATCTCTGGGACTTCGCTCTCTGGCAAAGGCGATTAGATGTCCCAACCTGAACTAGAAATACGATAGTACAATCCACTTTATCAGTATAAACCTGGATCTTACCCTAGTCTGCAGTACAGTGAAGGCCTAAATTTCACTTTCACTGTTAAGTGAAATGTCTGATAAAGAAATCAATAAATGAATGAAAGATTTAGTGAATGAATACGTAGTTAGTTCTTGTTGCAGATTTCAGAGGCAAGTAAATTTGAGGCTTGAATGACCCTGATGGCTGCTGACATTGATTCTATTGTCTGGCTGCTTACTTTTATGTACTTCTCTAAGGACTAGATTGTTGCAACTTACAGGTTTGTTGACATTTTTACAAAACCTTTTCAACGATTTCTTTTTCATAGGAAAGTCAAAGCAAAGAAAATGCCTGCAAGTTCATCAGGTCTCATTAGGTACTATCTGTTGTGATGAAATGAGGTAGATTGAGTTGGTGGAAGGTTGTTTTAATATTGTCTTACTGATTTCAATATTCTAGACAACCAAAAACTGAATGATCCGAAGTAAAAAGAAATGACCAATGATCTCTGTGGAGAAAGACCAGCAAAGGATTTAGGACAAAAAGAGAACCCAATGGGACTTCAGTGCCCTGCCAATGAATAACAGGCTTGTCTAGTTCACAGGAAGGAGGAAGAAGGTCCTGGAGGTGCCAGATAAAGAAGGAAAACAGAGAAGCCAATCTTCACCTGCTTTACAAATGGGCCCAAGACAAACTCTGTTTACAGCCGTTTGTGGCATGGAGCTTGGCCAGGTGAAAGGACCTGAGCAGAGATGCCACAGCCACCTCTGGCTTCCTATATGGCTGCTGCTTCCTTCAGTGACAAAGCCTTCATTACTAATGGACCCCAGACTAGTCTTCAGCCTTCTGTGGGAGCCTGTTACAGCAGCTTCCGGCCGTGGGCTGTGATGGCGCTGTATGCGTCACTGGGGCCAGAATCTGGCCCCAAGCACTGCGGGCAGAGACCAGTGAGTGATGTGGTCTGAGGCCATGAGTGCTCTCTTGAGGTCTGCTTTGGTCCTGACCACAACATCAGAGATGATTTGACGCACTGGGCTTGAACATGTTTTGAGTTACACTGTATTGCATACACATGTAAAACAAATCTGGGAACCCACAAGTGTGTGACCAATTATTTTGCTCCTCTGCAAAGTGTTTATTAAATTTTGAAAAACGAGATGATACAAAGAGGCAAACAACAGAAGCAATCACAAATCCCAAACAGTTTTCAAATCTATAAACAATTTTTGAAAAACATTCAAGTAACTTTCCAACTGTGTTGCCAATGCAGTGCGGAAAACAGATCTTTCTTAAGATTCGGGAAATTTTCAAGTATGTTCAGAATGACCTGCACACGTCTGTTTGGCTGCTCTGAGTGGCAACAAATCACGGAGAACCCTTGCTCCAGAAATTCAGGACATATAAACAGCACAGGCAAGTCTCTGCAGCCTAATGCTTATCAGTGATCCTAAGTCTCTCGAAATTGGGACCCCCAAGACCAGGGTTCAGGGCCCAGTTCTGCCCTTCTCATATGGGAGATATTGGATAATTCACATTAATTCTTACTTCTTTATCTGTAAAAATGATGCGTTTTATCTCTATCGGTGTTTTCAAACATTAGCAGTGACCCGTTAGGTTTTGAAAACAATGTATTGGGTCACAATCCACATTAAAAAAGAAAATGAAACAGAATCACAACAAAGAGAAAATATCAGAGTGTGTTGTAAGTAGTAAATGTATATCTTATTTCACAATTTGTTTTAGTAGTATGTATATTAAATTGTTTTGCTCCTCTACGATATGCTTACTAAATTTTTAAAATAAAACAACATAAAGGGGCAGATGTCAGAGGCTATCACAAGCAAGTCCCAGTTTTTAACAATTTTTGCAAAATGTTTAAATAATTCCATTTTATTGGCAAGTAATACTTCTTAATAATTTTTTGTACTAGATTATATGATAAAGTGCATTCTTGCTAAGGATTTTGATTAAGAGATTTGTAAACCACTCCTCTAATTTTCCACTTAGCTCTAATATTCTATGATCTAGGAGATGGAAGGGACACGCTCGCTAAATCCATAATAATAATACCACGTGCAGCATTATTAGCACTTACAAGGCTTCCAGACACCGTGTTAATTGCTTTCCATGCATCATCTCATTGAACACTCCCAACAACCCTATGTGTTAGGTAATCGTGATACTTTTTTAGAAGGGACTAAGGAAATTAAGCAATCTTGGAGAGGTTCAGAACGTATAGTTGGCAGGAAAGCCAAGATTTGAAACTTATAGGCTGACTCACAAGTCCTTCTTAATTTTTCTTACAATTTGCTGCCAAACCTGTGAGATTCTGAGCATCAGTTAGCAACTTGGCCCATGGTACAGAAGGGTGCCGGTCTTTGCCCAGATCCCCACGTGAAGGATAATGCCAACCATTTTGCTTCCTTTGGACTAGGGAAGGTACACAGTGCACTTCGAAAGCCTGGCTGGCCGGAGAATGCAAGGGAATTAGTGGCTTTACCTCTTTGCATTTCATGTTGCTTATCTAGAAACCAAATTCTCCTCATGGTCTCTCAGAGTCCCCTTAATATCAGAGAAGGCAAGAGTTATGGACATGGTTTCATATGAGATGAATATATTAAGCTTTGCCATTTTCACAAGGGTCTCCACTCTGAGGTTGGAAAGAGGAGTGTAACTATGTATACTGCACTGAGAAGAAAACTTTAGCCCACCTGGAGGTTGTAAATGGACAAATAAGGTTTTAGTAGAAGCACTTCCATATCCCACATGACGTCTTCCTTCTCTCCTAGCCGATACTCCTACAAATGCATGGATGCTGGCCTGGCCTTTCGAGGAGTCAGAATAAGCCTCTGTCTGTAGCTCTGACTAGGAGAACAACAAATGTTTCCTTCTAAAGCTGTTGAGGCCCATCAACTTGCATGAAATTTCACCACAGATTGTCATTCCTTTTTCTTTAAGGTACGGTAGCTACAAAAATTCCTGGTTAAAAATGGAACCTTTCTATGGCTCACATGCGAAATAATTAAGAGCCTAAGCCATAATTAGGTCATCCTATAATCTGACAAAATTCCAATGGCACACAAACAGTAAGTTCAATTGAAGGTCAGGGGAAAGCTCAGTGACGTAGGACACCATCTGAAGAGGCGCGGTTAGGTAGGGGGTAAATGCAGCACAGAAGCGGGTCACAGGAAAGCACTGAAGACAGCTCTTGCCACCCTCGCAGTTCTGAGAGAAGCTGCAGCACCGCAGGATAACCACAGTGCTTTCACAGAGTGCTTTCCCATTCGTAAGGGGTTTAAATGTGCAAGCCCATTTAACACTCACCATATCCCTTTGAGGTAGGTCTTTCCTGAGAAGGACACTAAGAGTGAGAAAAGGGAGGTGACTTGTCCAAGGTCACCCTGCTGTGAAATGGCAGGTCTCACAACTCCTGGGCCCTTCCGACTCCATGACTCTCCCGGGGGGCGGGGCTTCACCTTCCCCGCCCACATCTGCGCTCGGCACTTTTCACCTCACAACACATTTGACACATGTCAGGAAACATGGAAGTGAACTGAAGAAAATAGCATCCTGGCTTTGATCCCTGTCCATGAAATAAATGACTGGGGATGTGTACGTGTGTGTGGCACAGACACACCACGACACGCATCCAACACACGTAGAGGACCACTGAGAAAAGTATCTGCTTCTAGCTTCACAATTCTATCAAAAGTTATCAGCGATGAAAGCATTTGAGCTTTGCTCCGATCTCTGATTTTGCCTTGACTTTCAGTTTTCCGCTTCCATTGCCTTTTCTCCCCGCCCACTTTTTAGTGGCCTTTGTTCTCCGTTCCTGAGCCATCTGGTTGCAAAGTATGGTAGGAGCACAGTGCAGCAGGCACATGAAAAAGCAGTACAGAAAAAATAGTAGGAGTGAAAACAAAAGACATGAAGATCTTGAATTTTTAATTTTTTTTTTTTCAGATTGAAGTATCACTGCTCCCAGTTTTGATGATGCAAAATTGGAAAGAGGGCATTAGGTCTTTAAATGGGAGATTGACAGATACAGAAAAAGGAAAGGACGGACAGCCCCAGGCCACTCTGTGGGTCAAGGCTGGGCTGGGGCATGACTGGGCAAGCCAGGACAGTCACCTCTAGACCTGCGACATGTGTCAGAGGAACCACATCAGCACACCTGTTTTAAATGGCCCCTGTGCTACAGCATTCAGCCCGTTGCTCAAAATGGAATTTATTTTTTCTGAAAGCCAAGGCTTTGAGTCTCTCTCTTCATATAGAGAGCATGTGTGTTTATGTCCGTGTTATCCACCACGTGCATGCATGCAGCCACTACCTCAAATGTCATAAATCCTCTCTCTCTCTCCCCCTTTCTGTCTGCCTGTTTATCTACAATCTGTCTATTTAAATTCTTTTTAAACAAGAAGGGAATATCTTTATGCCTGTTTGTAGGAATATTCTACATCCATCTGTTATTTACATCATTCGTTTTCCTGAGGTGTCTCCAACAAATCCTGGCTGGATGCACTGTATGTGTTATTAATAAAACAGCTGTAAAAATATTAACTGTACGGCCTAATTGTCAGCCCTGATTAGGAGCCAAGTTTATCCCCGGACGGATGCAGAGACTCAGAATTTGGGCTTCAATCCAGATCTGACCCTTGCAGCTCACTTTACATTTGATTCTTTGACCATTTAAGCTTCTCTGGCTCCCTCCTGCCTGTCCCCCCACCTCAGCCCCTCAGGGAGCTGTGCACATCCGGCCCACTGGCCTCCTGGCTCCTTCAGGTGGCGCTGCTCCAGCTTCCTGAGTGTGCTCATGTCCAGGGCCTCTACCCAACTCTATCTCCACCCCACTGTAGTTAAACTTGACAGCTGTAAGCTACATAATCACCTTTCGGTAACTTAAAAGATAAGTAGAAATACTGTCAGCATGGCTTCTCCATATACACTAGTAGGAAATATCATTTGGAGAGTCTGCATTGGAAAACACATTCTTATTACAAGCCATTGGGTTAGAATACCAGAAAAAAAACCTTGAGGAAGAGGCTGCAAAGTGATGTTCCCATAGTATTTGAAATGACATCAATCTTTCAGACAAAGCTTCTGGGTATGGAAGATAAACAGAGAGATGAAAATACATCTTATTGTTAATAAAGCGTTCAAACTAAATCAAATGAGGGCAGAAGTTAGCAAATGAGACACTTGGTTACTATTCCCCTTGACTGGCTAATACCTAAGTGAGGCCAAGGTATTTACTGAAGGGCACTACATAGGAAAAAAAAACAATTCTGCCAGTGCCCAGAAAACTCTGGCATTGTCTGTGTCATCTAGTTCTTAGCTGATGGGAAAGCCATAAGAAGACCCTTAGATAGGCTGGTATGTTGGTTTTTGCTTCATTACATATGAAGCACATAAATTTTCTGCCAATGTTTCATAGAGCATGGGATTAATAATACAGTTAAATCTATAACCCCAGTAACACTTAACGTAGCTGTGATTAATGATCAAAAAGTTGGATAGATTCGACGTTTCATGTTACCCTTCTACTGGGCAGTTTCTTTATGATGGCGATACTCTCGCAGAGAGCTTTGGAAATTTTATAACAATGGCCTTTGAGATGGCTTGTTTTTCCAGTAAGATGTCAAGCTCGCTTCCTTGCCGTGTAAGATTATTTATTAAATTATCTCTCACCTCACAGGTCTCAGGCTCCCCTTGCAAATGTTTCCACAAAGAGAGCATGTGCTGGAGTTGCCTTCCGGCTTCTAATTCTCATGACCACGAGTGTTGACATGCTTGTTGGATGCTAACCGTTTGCTTGACTGTCACATTTTTAAATAATCGCTTGCAAGGAGAAACCACATTTTTGTCTCTAATAGAGACAGAAATGCTTTCATCGGACATGCTTTCGGCCAATAAGAAAAGAAACCCCAAAACTTCTCATTACCATCTCTTAATAGAAATTGTGGCAGGACAGTTATGAATTCATCATATATGCTACTAGTGAGGTGACTGTGACAGAATGTTCAACACTCTACTGTCTTTGCTTTAAAAATTCACCTTTTTAAAAGACAAGGTCACCAAATTGTCTGCATTGTAAGGTGTTTTTGTCTTAACAATTGGGCTAGATTCAAATGACTTGGAGACAGACTGTTTTTAGCCTTGAAAGCATTAGTAATCGCTAGATGTTTTAATGGATGCTACTTCCTTTTTTCTCTTTGTTTACCATAATGTTACCTGAGTTGAAATGTATTGGTGTTTCATGGTCCATATCTTATAAATGTATGGCAAATTGGATAGTTTTCCAATGCAGCAAAAGGAAAATTGCAATCTTAGCTTTCATGAGAGCAACACCATACCTTATCTTGCATGCGTTTGTTTCTCTCACAGTTCCTAAAACAACTGTATACGGATTAGGGCTCAATGTTCATTGACTAATGACCAGGTTAGTAAAATTCTCTGCTTGGCCTAGCAAGGGAGGAGACTAAATTTAATACTTCCTTTAGTTTCTATATTTCATACTCATGATAAAAATGTTTTCAGAAATTCTTTATTTCACTTAGATGTTGAACAGAATTTATTGAGTACCTTTTGTGTTGCTCAGATCTTTGTTAGGTACAAGGATGACTTTATAATAAACATCAGACATGTTTTCTGCCAAAAACCAAAAAAACAAAAAACAAAAAAAACACATGCAATTTGTTTGTGGAGCCAGGATATCACATGTGGGAGGCATTGTGTAAGCTGGAGTGGAATGGCAGTAACGGATATAGGCAGATAGGACATTCAGTTTTGGAGTAGAGTATTATGAGATTAGCAAGACAGAACTTCATGTAAAAGAAAAAGCAGGAGCCGGACCATGAAGAAAGCAGAAAATGGAAAAAAATGTGTAGTTTAAGAGTGAAAACTTGGTATGCCAGCGTATACATCGTTTTGCTTCTTGTCTTAAAGCCCTAAAGCTAAATAACATTTTTATTCATTTATTTATTTTTTGCCAGATGGAGACTGGCTGGTGAGCTCAAAGTATGAAAATAAGACAAGCTTTTCTTTTAATCAATGTCTATGCGGTGAAAAATATCTGCGGTCAAGTGTCCAGTATGGATTAATAACTGACCCATATGTATCAGACAGACCAAACCTTATGTTATCATTAACGTCCGTTAAAACTCAGCATTCTACAGAGATGAGAAGTTAATTTTTTTTGGCTTCAGATTAAATGGTCCTTGGGGTGTTTGAGTACAGAAAGAAGGCTACCTAGGGAATGAGTTTCTCTCTTACCATTCTGGAAATCTCAAGTTAAAGAACTTTTAAGATGACCAATTCAGAAAATATTTACTATTTAAAACAAAATACTCACTTTCCATTACTTTTGCCTGACAGAGAAGTGTAATTATTAATATCAGGGGATAGCATTTTGTTTGGGGAAAATATCCTGATGGGCTTCTTTTTTGTATGAATGGTGTCCCCACTATCTTAAGAGATAGAATAAGAAAGAGAGAGAGAGAGAGAGAGAGAGAGAGAGAGAGAGAGAGAGAGAGCGAGAGCGCGCGCGTGCGCGGATAAACTGTACTATGTAAAAAATTAACTGGAATTTGGGAACTGGTCACTGACGGCTTACTGTTGGTGAGAGAATGCTGAGCAACTTGGCAAGAGGCTGGCAAGGAGCCTGAAAAGAAGGACGGCCAATGTGAAAGTCGGGTGGAATGGATGGCCAAGGGACTTTCAAAAATAGTGGTCATTAATATTCAATTGGCAATTGTTTCCTGTTCTATGCTGTGGTGAAAACCACCTTTTCCTAACTCGAAAGCTTCAGTAAAGATCTGTTACCACATACATGTCCCTAGAGATTTGTCAGGGGCGTTGGGACAGAATGGCAGAAGTGTGGCAGTGTACAGCCTGGGTCAAAGCAGTGAAGGAAGAAAATGTTGGTCCTTGGAATGAAGAAAGCTAGTTGGGAGGCAGGTTGCACAGGGAGCGACCCAGGAGAACATAAGCCTTCCCTTCGGCATCCTCAGAGGCGTCGGGGAGAATGTGGAAAACTTCCCACTGGACATGGGATGGAGGCTTGAGCCATTTCATTTGGATAGTAAAGAAAAGGGATTTGTCAGGCTTCTGACATCTAGGTTAATTCTAGCCATGCTAAACCACCCGGTTGAACATAACAATAACAGCATAACCATCCATCCATCCATCCTACTGTGTGTGGGGAGTACTATACTACACAAGACAGCATTTCTACCAGATTTTAATTTTAAGAATTTATACACAAAGCACATTAAAGAATTAAAAACCAAGTATTTGAGGACTAGAGAGTAGTATGCAACGCATGTGGCTGGAACGCAGAGGAGAAAGAGATAGCTGTTAGCTGGAGTGGCCATAAAAAGCATCGAGGAAGTAGGACTTTCCAATGTGCCTTGGTCAGGGACTTCAATTTGGATAAAAATTAAAGGAGAAAGAATACCATTCATAGTAATTCTTCATATTTACATGCTACTTTATAATTCATCATGCAATTTCATGTATAATATCTGATTTATCGTCACAACTACTCCATGAAGTAGATAATATCAATCCCATCTTTCAGATGAAGACACTGAGGCTCACAGCTTAAGTGAAATATTCAGAAACATAAAATTAGACCATATGGTTGATTCGATAATCAAAGTAATTGTTATTATTAATTTCCTCTCCGATTCTGAACACATTCTTTGACTTGCCTATCATTTTAACAGTTTGTGACGGGTCCCATATTAAAAGAGCAGAATATATAATGAAATTTAAACTCACAGAAGATATAAATGAGGAAAGATCACTTATGAAATGATTCATTATTCATCTGAATATCCAATTCCCCATTTTATATGAAGTGGTTTTCAAAAATGCTATGAATATGTCACTTTTCTGGAATGCATCATAGATATTTAAAATGGAAAGTTGTTTGGAGACCTCCCTGTCCAATGGTTCACATCTACAATAGAAAAAGAATATTCGGACCCTGCGAATGCATCTATCACATACCAGCTCTGGGTATTACAATCCTAATGTTATGAATATTACCAAAGAAATACAAACTATAGTCTCAGCCCCAAAGAAGTTTCTGATCTGCTCTGTAGACCTTTTCTCCTTTCACGAAAAAACTGTGATAACTCAGGCTTCCACCTAGAGCTCAAACATAGAAACATTCTACCAAGTTAAAATAAGCTATTCCTAACATTACGTTACTTAGAACAGAATGATTTATCGTGAACAAAAAGCAATTAATACAAGCATTTCCTTTTTCTATTCTCATTCTGGGTATAAGAAGCCAGTGTCATATTTCCAAACGTCCAATTTGTCCTTACTCCCACACCTGTAGGGGAAGTGAAGACTTCCCTCTTGTTACTTCATACTCCTCATCCACTCTCCTTAGGCCCTTGAGTAGCATAAAACTGAGTAACGGGAGACAGTTTTGAGGACTTTGAGAAGAAGAGGTAAGAACAACTGGATCCATAGGAAACACAGGCGATGCCTTGGACGGTGATACAGGGGAGAGATGGATTTTCCCACAATGTGCCTCATGCAGGATGTGCTCCAGCAAGAAATGGTTGTGGGATGCTGTGAGAGAGACTACACTATGCTCCACGCTGGCCTGAAAGGCATCAATGACCTTCACAGTGGGTGCGACATGGTCAATTTTGTAGACTGTTAAGAAAGCCCTGCTTCTGCATCCTCCTGGAATACAGCTGAGGGACGCTAGAGTACTGGTACAGGACACCGAAATCGGGTGACTTAAAGGAAAAATGGCAATATGGTGACCAACTGGCACTAAGGAAGGAAAGTCCTGTGAATTTTCTCACAGCGCACACACAAATCGATATTTTTTAAATAAGTGAATGGAATTTCCTACTAATCAGATGTGTGAGCACTGAGCTTTAATTTTATGATGACTGGAAGCTTTACATGTGCTACTCCTTGCCCTTAAGTACAGTAAGTTAAATTCACACACATTTATATGCAGCTGATCCTTATTATTTACAGATTCCATATTTGTGAATTAGCCTATGGCTAAAATTTCTTTCTAATGCCGAAATCAATACTCATGATGCTTTTGTGGTCACTTATAGACATAGAGAGAGCAGCCCAAAATTTGAGTCTCTGATACGTTTCCAGCTGAAATCGAACAAGGCAACACTGCTTACTGTAAATAAGTGTCCTGTATGTGGTCTATTTAGTGCCAAATTTTTCACATTTTTGAACTTTTTCTTGGTGACTTTTCTGCTAAAAATGGCCCCAAGCATAGTAAAGACATGCTGTCTAGTGTTCCTAAGTGTGAGAAGGCTGCGATGTGCCTTATGGAGAAAATACGTGTGATAGATAAGTTTGGTCAGGCATGAGTTATAGTGTTGTTGGCCATGAGTTCAACATAATGGACCAACAATACATATTAAATAAGGTGTCTTTAAACAATAAAAAAAAAGAAAACACATATGAAACAAAATTATGTACTGATCGGTTGACCAAAACGTTGTGACCAGAGGCTCACAGAAACCTAACCCTGTACTTTCTCTAGGAACAATGGTTTAGAATTCACTAATTCACTGGTGACTTTATAGGCTGTAACTGCCATGAACAATGAGGACTGTTACTTATATATTTGTCTACTCAACTTGCTATGTACAAAGCCTCATACCAGGCATCAAAATAAAAATAGGCTATAAGGTCTGAAATTTCCACCAGACACTAATATACTGTAATCATAGCACATGCTACAGAGCAGTATTCAATATAGATTCTCACTCAGGAAGTGTCTTCAGCCTCATCTATTGGGAGGTCATTTTTGGAAGTAAAGGAGACAGTTATAAGGTACTCCCATTTTTATAAAAAAGGCCTGTATTAAGAACCCAGAGGACGGCTCTGAGGACATTTACAGTGTGGCTCCCATGTGCGTGGGGGTCACTGTTTCTTGTTATAAACACTACTTTAATTTTCCAGGAGGCTTTGTGAACACCTGAACTTGGATGAGACTTGGCATACTACATCCTGGCCTGGGAGTTTTTGTAAACAGGTTGTAAAATAATCAGCTTGGCTCTTTCCAAATGTAGGCAATACTAAATAACAAACACGCCGACAAAAAAATGCACATGAACCTATGTCTACAAAAATGGTGGTTTTTGCACCTGTATAAATGAAAACTGACAAGTTTACAAAATGAATACAGCAAATGATTAGTGATAATTGACTTACAAGGGAGACCAAAAAAGTCAGCCATTTGCTATCAGGCCATCTTTAAGTCCTGGAGCGTTTTAACTCAAATTTAGTATTTTGTCACAATTATAAAATTTTGGATGATTAGAGTTGAGTGCTAGCATATTTTCAAGGCCTGAATGCAAAACGATAACTAAAAACTGATAAAGAACTCTAGAAGGCAAGCACAAAAAGGATGAAGATTTTTGGCTGTTTTGCTTACTGCGGAATCCCTAGAGCCTAGAACAGTACTTAGCATGAGAAAGGCACTCTATAAATACTTGTCGAATTAGGTCCATTCAGCATTTTAATATGATAAGCCAGTGCTTCCGTTTCTAGATAGAGGGTATCCTGTTCTGTGCCGTTTCCTATACCTGTGTTCTTTCACTCCCCAGACCAGTCAGGCCCAGTCTCTACCCTAATCCCTGAGCAGCCAGTGATTTCAGCCCCAGAGGAAAGAAGCAGAGCCCCAGTGCTCTGCAGAAGGGCACCAAACGTCCACTCAACTCCATCACCTGGGCCTCCATTCCCAGTGGTCCCGGTCCTGACCACTTCTGAAGGAGGTTCTGCAACTTCTGGATTTTTGCCAATCTGATATGGGAGAAATGGCATCTCAGGGTATTATAATTTGCATTTCTCTTATTAGGAGCAAGGCTGCACATATTTTCATATGGTTAAGAGCCATTTGCCTTTCCTTTTTTAGGGAACAGTCTGTTCATTTCCCTAGTCCATTTATCTACCAAGTTACAGTCTTTTTCTTCTCTATTTTTAGATGCTCTTTATATATTTGATAGGTTAACCCTTTGCGATAAAAGGTGTTAATTTTTCTCACTTGTCATTACTTTTACATCACTTAAAAGAATTTTTTCTTTGCAAAGTTTTTTTTAATGCCATCAAATTTAACTATATTTTCTCTTAATGTTTCTGGACTTTGTTAAATAGTTGAGACAGTTTTCTTCATCCTAGTTATTGGAGGAAAATACCCATCTTCTCTTCAAATATGTATAGTTTCATTCGTTTCACATTTAGATCTTTGAGTCTTTTGGAATTTATCCTGGTGTACAATGTGAGAAATGGATCCAATTTTATCTTTTTCCATATGGCTATCCACTTATCCCAACACCACTTATTTAAAAGTCCATCTTTTGCCACCAATTTGAAATGCCATCTTTATTGCGTATTAAATTTCCATATGCAATTAGGTCTATTTCTGGATGTCCTATTCATTGGTTTATCTATTCATGTGCCTACATCATTCTTTATTAATTATAGTGGTTTTACATTGTGTTTTAATATATGGTAGGGCCAGTCTCCATCCTCATTGCTCTTCTTTTGTAAGGATTTCCTGACTAAATTAGCTTATTTTTTTCTTCAAAATTGTATATTTTGGAAGACATTAAATTTATAAATTAACAAAGGAAGAAATGACTCCTGATGATCTAAGAAACTGATATGTATTTACATTTCTTGTATATATCTGCCATATAGCTTCTAACTACTTTTAGTTTGTTTATATGGAGGCTGTTTATTGATTTTTTTTTCTCTATCTGCTACTTTACTAAGTTATCTTATTATCGGGGGTGCTTTTTTCCATTGAGTCTTTTGGACTTTCCAGTAATGTCTTCTACTAAAAGAGATATTTTTGCTCTTCCTTTCCATGTTTTATGTAAGGTAAATGTTATCCTATTTGTTTTTCACTAACCATTATATTATGAGCATTATATAATATCATTAAATGATCTTTAAAACATAACTTTAATGGTTGCATATGTTTTATCATATGGATATGCCACTATTTAGTTAGCCATTTTCAACTCGAAATTTAGTTTTTCTCCTTTTTACTTTTGTAAATAATGTTACAGTGAACATTTTTTATATGTATGTATTTGTGCACATGTTTGATTATGTCTTTAGTGTAAATCCCTTTAGTGTAAATTAATGAAATCATTAATTAGGTCAAAGAGCATGACAATTTTTAAGGCTTTTAAAATATGAAATGCCCTCCGAAAAAGATAAACCAATGTACGCTTTAACTGGCAATTTTGTCTTCCTTTGCCTACCATCACCAATCTAGTATTTAGGAGTTCGGCAACTCAACAGGCAAACAAGATTGCATCGTTATGTGACTGGTTTGTTGAGCGATCTCGATTCAGTTGTAGGTACATCTAAGAAACAATTTGATTAGAGAAGAAGAGAGTGAGGGGAAAGGACCAGTGTCTTTTTACTTATATGGATACAATGGGAATATTCTTTCTTTGGAGCATGACTGTTTTTCTGGCTTAGATCAACTAGATATTGATATCTTTATGTGGTAGGCATCTAGGTGCTGGCTCTTCTAAGAGGCAGATGTAAAGTCTTTTTGGATTTGTTGGATTCTTTGGAAGGCCTTTTAGAATCCCCTCTGCAAACTTCTCTGCCTTGGGAAACCTGGCTCTATTGCTCTAGGTCCCATCACTTACCCATTAGGCAAGCTTCTTGAGTGTCTCTGTAGTAGCTATAATCTCTGAGGTCCATGCAACCCACCAGAAACTTGTTCATCCTTGGGGATACCAGTTGGATGAAGTGCAGCCTAGGCCTCTTGTCATCACATCCTGTGACTATCTTATAGTTCTCTTCCCTGATTAGATAGGCACAGGAGTCAATCAGAAAGCCTGCTTACTTTTGACACAGAGTTCCAGACAGGGAAGTGATTACCAGTCTGCCTATCTGCTAGCATCTACAATCTCAACGGGTGATTCTCTGTGAAGTTCCTCTGCTATTTAGGTTGGATAGAATTGTAGGAGGGAAAGCAACCCCCATGGGAGAGAGGGGTAACCTCTGATGAATAACACTGCCCACTGCCTGACCACTCCTAGCTTTGATTCCTGTTCCATCCTGCCCCCTTCCGTTCCTCAGTTTACATAATGTGGGTGATGAGGGGCTGGGGGCTGGCTGTTCTTCCACATGTTGAGTACTTAGCACCTGTTGTTTTGGCTGGGGGCCTAGTGCTGATTCCAGAGCAAAAGCAGAAGCTCCCCTCCACATCCTGACATGATGGGTTTTACTGGCACTCCTGTGCTTAGAAGTGAGATTGGACATTTTTCATATGTTTATTAACATATTTCATATGTTTATTCATATGTTTATTTCCTTCTTATGGATTGCCTGTCTATGGCTTGTTCTATTTTCTTCTATTTCTTTATCTACTGAAGCTTCCTCCTTGCGACAGGCTGACCTGAGTTCTCTAGGCCACATAATTTTATAGCCCTACTGGTTCTGAATTTAACATAACTGCTTTCCAGTTGTAGTTTCTGCCTGTAGGGTATCAGTATTAATATTCCAGATACAATGAGCTCAGAAACAGGATACACAGATCCATTATTTGATATTCAGCAGCTGGTTTATAAATTTATGCTAAATATGCACAAACAGTGATATACATATTTACATGTATGCATGAATACCTATTATATAAAGATATGACATGATGTTCAAAATCAGTTTTTGCCTCCTATTTAATTTCTATAGCCTCTTAGTCATTCATTCAATCTAATAACAGCAGTCTTAATCAGAGAATCAATGTATAACCCTACCAGGTGGCAAAAGGCTTCTCCAAGTGACCTCGTGGGGATCCCTTCTGGCTATCTTCTGAAAAATAGGAGATTAAAAACATGTGTGTTCCCACAGTGCTGGATTCTGAAGATGTTCCATCTCCCAGTCCTGCCCCCGTGTAAGTTACGTAAGACTACTGAAACCAACAAAGAACAATTGATGCCTTCACTGGGATTGTTGTTGTTGCGATTTTTAAGGACAGACCTAAAAGCGGAAGAGCAATTCAAATGCAAGCAGTTTGTACATACTGTCAAGCTCATAGAAAATTCACTTCTGACTTTTCTGCAAAGGACAGAAGTGGATAAGAATTCTTGGCATTATTAACTCTATGAGATGGAAATAAAATAGATTTAATTTATATCTTAAAATCTCAAGCTGTCAGAACTGAAACCTGGGAAGCCGAACCTGAAAGGTAGGGAGGGCTAGGAGAATGCTTTCAGAGTGCTTGAAGGATGAGTGTGTGTGGCATTTAGATGTTACTATGGGGATTGCTATAGTAACAATTCTACTCACCCTTCATTTATTAAGTTATTTTGTTGTGGAACCAAAAGGTAAACCAAACATCCAAAGAAACAATGGCTTTAAAGAGATTTTGCTGTTCCTGCAGCCCGTGCTGAATACTTCAATGGAAGTAAGTTAAGTGAAAAGGACAACACTGGGAGATAATTTAATATAATTGAAGGAATGAGATTCCTCAAGGTTTCCTCTGAGAGTGGAAACATAACAGCTGATCTCTGTCATCATGCAGCGTCGAACGTGAGCATTTACCAATCCTGATAGGCAACTCTCTGAGGTAACAATGGAATTATCCCCACGCCCCACATCCACCTTCACTCTTTTGCTCTTCCTTCATCCCATCAAAAAATAGCTTCCCCCCCCCCATGAAGAATTGAAAAAATTAAACTCACCAGAAAAACCACCGTAATCTTGATGGGCTTGAAGTCTTTAAATGCAGCACCGCATCCCCACAAATCGGCGGTTTGTGCTGGAAACAGGACCAGTCAGAACTGGGAGGAGGAAGCCTTGGGAAGCATCCCGAGGTGTGATTTCTTGCCCTCTGTCCTCTCCTCAGAGTCTTTCTTCTAGGCCCCTTGGGGAATCTCTGCTGGGTGGGTGAATTATTCTGGAAAATGTTCACAAACTCTCTGGAAGTCAAAAGGGAATAAGAAAAAGCATATGCTTTGGGGTCTGTCCTAAAGTAATGGAACACTGTTCCTACAGTAATGGAACACTGTAGTAAGAAACTCCTTGCAGGGAGAAGTTGTATAAAGAAGCCAAATGAAAACAGAATAGCTAGGAAAGGCAACTCTGAAAAACTGACCTGCATCCATAAGAGATAATGAGTAATAATGTGAAAAATTCAAGCAAGTAACCACTTGGCTTGACGCCCCCTCACCCCCACCCCCTTAATTATAAGGGGAATGCTTCCAGCATGCTTCCAAAAGGAAGGTTCCACTGGTTTTATGCTTGTCATCATTACGAGTCCATCAATCAATCGTTTTGGTGCAGTAAAGTCAAGGCTTGTGAATAGAGGTAGTCTCCAAGAGAAAATTGGATGGCTAAGTGGAGATAACATCTATGCTGACTTGGAGAACCCACATTAATCTAAAAAAGGATTTCCGGAAACAGTAAGAGCAAGTGCTATCTCACGTCTGTGGCATCTGTTAATCTGACCAATTCACGCAATAGCCCTCGGGGGTAGCTCCTATCAGTACTCTCAATTTTCAGATGGAGAAACTATGACAGAAATGATAAGTGACTTATCTACAGTAAAACATTCTGTAAAAAAAGAACCTGGTTTCGAACCCCAGCAGCTGATTCTAGGGTCTATGTTCTAATCCATGACCCTGTACTGCTCCCCAAGCCAACTTGTACAAAACGGATGAGGCAAATTCCAAAGCTGCTTTCTAATAACTTGAAGGAAAGAGCAGCACGAAGAAGAACAGAGACTGGGCTAATGAAGGTAAGCGTGCTCTGTGTGCATGAGCAGTGGCAGACAGCCTCCCAGGGGCTGGAAAACCAGCCAGGCAGAACACCTTGAACCTCAGATGAGGAAAAGCAGGCACAGGACAGCACCCTGAGGAAGCTCTAAAACGCGCTGAGGTCTAAACCAACTTGCTCCTAAAACCGAACTAAATCCCCTGGGTTCCTCTCGTATACTTTGTTTACAGGAGCAGAACAAGGCATTATTCCCTTTCTTTCCTCTTTCACAGGCTGGAAAAGTCAAGTTCTATAGAAAGAAAGAATCAAGTATTTGGATCTTATATTACAACCATCCGAACTAGCAGAAGCAGCGTAGAAATCTCCTCCTGCAAGTCAGTAATAGAACCACATTTAAAGCCTCATGTGCAAATTCCTGGCACCTTCAAAGAGAAATAGAAAAACATTTAAAAATCTCAGCCTCTATTATATGTCAATAAAAAGTTGAAACAGGCCCCGGCCTCCTGTTTAGCAAGCTCTCAGTTTTTATTTGGATCACTTTGTTATATTTGGTCTTTATAAGGTTCAAGGCTTTCTCTACCAATGGCTGAAAAAAAATCAAAGGTAGAGATAGGCTTGTTTGGGGAGCTGAAGATGGAAAGGATAGGTTTACAGCTGCCATTGTCAGGGTCCTCTAAGGGGAGGGAAGCAGAGGGAGAAATGAGCTTTCAAGGAGAATTCACGTATGGATGGTGCATGTGCTTGCATGTGTGCACACGTGTGTGCACACGTGGGCAGTGGCAGCTGCTGCTGAGGAAGGAATAGTCTCTCTTGACTATAATTAAGCTTCCTCTAGGCTGAGGCATTCGCTCGCAAGGCACATTTCCCCGTCTCAGAGCTCTAATCACGTGAAGTCTTTTGTGCCACAGAGACCCCCAGCTCTCCTTCCCACACGGCCAGAGCCTGGGACGCCCCACATCATACTATGGAGGGAGTTACTGATCTCCAAGGACAGGTTAGTACGAAAAAAATATCACAGCACTTGGGAAGTCTCTAGAAGCCGCACATCCAAATCCTTGGGGGTGGAATATTGGAGAAAGGGAAAGGCCAGGAGGAGAAGGAAGACAACAGAGCATTACACATGTTAAATGCCCTCATGTTTATAAGGTGCAAACGCAAAGCTCACTCTACTTTGCCACTACGTAGTAAATACAAGATTACTAGGCAATTATATTTAAAACATTAAAGAACCTCCCAAAATAATTGCCATGTATAGGGCAGTTTTTCAATCCCTTGATAACAGTATAGTTTAATGGATAGAAACAACTCTATCATTTATTCCTCTTACATAAAACGCTGCCAACCATGTAAGTACATGATCAATAATCGGGGTTTACAGTGGGCGTGCAGTCGTCCCCAGAGCTGCAGCTTCATGTGAAGTAATAAGAGGTAAAACGAGAAGCGAAAAATACGGAGAGGAAGTGCCTCAGCAGAGCAAGGACCCCAAAGGCTTCTCGATGCATTTATTTTTATGGCGCACATGGAACAATGTCAAAGTTAAACTTGGCACTTTTAAGAGATTTGTAAATCAGCTGTAAAATGTTACCTCTGGATTGGATTTTTCCATTTGGATATAACGCAGATGAGGATTAGAGTTGTAGGAAAGGTCTGGGTGGGTGTGGGTGGAGAGTGAGCACGTGCTGGAGATGGGAACGTTTGTCTTTTGACTTCCGACCATTTTATCACATACTAGGGTATTAGAAAGAAAATTAAAGTATTGGCTTGGAGACAGGCTGGGGCCCTTTGTAAGTATTAATTTTACTGAAAAAGATATCCCCAGGTCAGCCATTAAGTACTCTGAGCGGTGTATCTAAAATTGATTCAATAATTGACTACTCTTCTTAAAAAAAGAAAAAAAAAAGAAAAAAGATAAAAAAGACAGCAGTTACCAACGAGAAGTGAGAGAGGAGTGCTTTGAATGAGGCTAAGAAAGCAGAGGGGAAGAAGGTGACCTGCATCATTCCTTCCTAGAGAGGCACAAACCCTTCGGAGGTCATCAGTCTGCCCTGGCACTCTGTCTTCATGAGCCGACAGTCTCTCCGTCCTTAATAATTGCTAACAGTTATGGAGGGCTTCTGATGTTCTAGGCACTGGGCTAGCCATTTTACTTGCATGATCTCATTAAATCTTTACGATAACCCCATGAGGTATGTAATAATCATGATTCCAGATTATGACAAAGCGGGAATTGATTATTTCGGGAGGTTATGTGGTCAAGGTTACACAACATTTTAGTGGTAGGCTGGGATCCAGCCCAGCCCGCTGGATTCACAGCTTTCACTCTTAATCACTCCTGCATCCCTTCTTATCCAATCCAATCACTGATTTCATTTAGGTCGAGAGAGGCCAAGAGGGACCATAATGTACATGGATCTACTTGGAGCCATCCTACCGCAGTGCTTGTTATCTTATATTTGTGAAGTCATTTAAATGTTAGAAGTAGCCTAGGAAAAGTCATCATCCCTACTGCATAGAAGAGGAAACTAAAGGTTAAGCCTCACATCTAGTAGATGGTTCTGAGCCAGCTCAGCTGGATTCCCACCCTCACCCATGGTCACTGTAACAGGCTGCCTTTACAAGCTAAATTAGGCAGCTCAGCTAACCATCAAGAGCCAATTTGCCCAAACTCAGGTTTACATTAAGGAAAGTGAAAAATCTGCCTTTCTGACTTGCGTTTTGGGGTATCAGTGAGATACCAGATATCTGAGTGCTCGGTTGAGAAGGTCGATGTGCCTCTCAGCTCTGCATTGGCATT
>NW_006436810.1:4671300-4841453 GCF_000325575.1 Pteropus alecto | reverse complement strand
TTTTGCTCTTAATATATTGTCATCCCAATGATCCAGACTCTCTTCATGTATCAAGGCTCAGCTCACTTGCCTTGCTCTGTGAAACTTTCCATGTTTCCCAAAGAATTCCTATTATTCCCTTGATCTCCTGAAGCATGCAGTGCCCATGAGCAGTATACGGTCTGTTATAACTCTCGTTTCTGACTTCTGATTCCTTAAAGGCTCCAGGAACTATACTTTATACATATATAATTTTTTAAAAAATATATTATACATTTAATATATGTACATATAATTTTTAAAAAATACTATATGATGGCTATGACAGACAAGGTTGGGTTTATACATGAATACTTGTTGAGCTGAGGTTGAATTAATTTGGCATCCTCAGAGCCCCAAATATCTATAGAATAAAACAAATAAAAGTAAGAAAAACAAGAAATTGGTTAATGAACCATATTAAAAAGAGACTACTAATATTATATACATTTAATACTATGTACATATAATTTTTAAAAAATACTATATGATGGCTATGACAGACAAGGTTGGGTTTATACATGAATACTTGTTGAGCTGAGGTTGAATTAATTTGGCATCCTCAGAGGACCAAATATCTATAGAATAAAAAAAATAACCAGTAAGAAAAACAAGAAATTGGTTAATGAACTATATTAAAAAGAGACTACTGGAATAAAAAAGAACATGACTGGAGTTGGATAGAGGAAAGGGGGTCAGATAGGGTGCTTGGGAGACGTTCCCATTATCTTGAGATAGAACCAATCTGTACTCTATTCAGTAGTTCTGACTTGAGTATGCATCAGAATCACCAGCAAGGCTCTTTTAAACATGTCTGTGCCCTTTCCCCCGACTCCACCAGAGTTTCTGATTCAATAGATCTGTGACATGGCCTGAGAATCTGCATTTCTAACAAGTTACCAGGAGATGCTGGTGCTGCTGGTCTAAAGACCGTAATTTGAGAACCAGTGTGATTCTCTGCCCTGACTGCACGTTTGAATTACCTGGGGGTGGAGGTGAATATCAGAGGCCTGCCCTACACAAGACTTGTGAAATGGAAATCTCTGGGAAGCGGTCTGCCCTAATAAGCTATTTACAGAAATATCACAGTTTTGTAACTGTCTCCTTGCTCCACTGACTCACCTCCTAAAACAGATCCTTGAGACTTCCATAGCCATGTTCATTTTCCAGAAATGCACTTGGCAAATAGAAGGTCTTCAATAACTGTTTACGGGGGACGGGGGGGCGGGGCGGGGTGGTGTTGGAGAGAAACATGGTGAGTCAGAGGGAGGGGCAGGATCACTCTGCAGAAATATGGCAACCAGGGGCCCACCTCTGAGATTGAGGCAAGGGTTTACCTGAAAGGCAAGGAAGCCTTCATATGTCTTTGTTTTCTTTGAAAATGTCATTGTGGTCTCAACATACAGGTAAACTTAATAGACATTGTGTACATGCCACCCAAACCAAGGATCATATAATCAAAGGCATACAGAGTCACACAGGTACAAATGAGCAGAGTTGGGCTGCTATAAAGTTCATGGATTACTGTGACAAAATGAGCATGTCCTGTCTAGAGGTAGACTAAATCATGGTTAAGTGTTGAGTCAGATTCCCTTAGCATATTATTTATATACCCTCTTGGGAAAACAGGAAGTTCAAAGTCATTAATACTTAGTAAGAGCTGATGCTCAAAAAGTATTTGAGCAAGTATTTATTAAGCACTTTCAAATATTTTTTGAGCATCAACTCTTACTAAGCACCTATAAACATTTACTGACCATATGCCAAGCATAGTGCCAGGCAAGTTCTATTTTAACCAAATCAATTTGTTAGTCATCCCTCCTCAAGACTCAAATGACGCTGAGACCGAGCCTTAATGCTTGTCAGTCCTCTTATCGAAAAGATATCTCCTAACCCTCCCCGAGTCAGGCCAAGGCATCATTTAGAACCTTAATCAAAATGAATCTTCTTCAGAAATCTTCTTTTCTGGACTAGCTTGGCCTTTATCTAATTACTTCTCCCTTAGCAATTCGTATTGAGCCCATGATTATTGCTTTGGCTCATTGATGATTGCCTCCCAAGATCATCTCCTATTTATGTATATCCAGTTTACTAGACCATTCGCCTTTCTCCAACAGCACCTAATGCTGTGCCTTGTGGTTGCTCATAAATGTTTGTTATTGAAAGGAACTGTAAGCTTATTAAGTGTCCAGTCATTTTTCCTACATGCGTCATCAGGAATGAGTAAGTCATCTATGCCCTGCAAAGTCTTTGGACTAGTTTCCTCTGGAAGCTCAATGAAGACAGGTCTCTGAATTCTGAAATTATCCTTGCTTTATTGGGATATATCTCTTCAAAGATGACTATTCACTTTTTTCAGGATTACTTCCCAAATGCATTTTGTTCATGGGTGTATTCATTTTCCTCAAATCATTAGGACATTTTTCATAAAGATCTGCACCTTCAAAAGTGAACATTTTCTTTGACCCAAATTAGGTGGATAATTTCTACCTAACTGACAGACCTGCTTAGATAGTTAACTTAAAATTACTTCCATAAAAGTTGCAATATATTTCTTTTATTAGGTTCTATACTCACTGCTTTTGGCTAGAATCACACCCTAAAATTCCAATGGGTGTGAGCCAAGGCTGCATAGTTTTGTGGCTAATAATAACAATAATAACGAGCACATTTCAAAAGTGCTAATTACAAATTCAATTGGATTGTGTTCTCATTATAAATGCTACAGGTTTTCTGCCAGGTTGGTACTTCATGACAGTATGTTTTCAAACACCTGTTTACCTTTATTATCACTAGATGTATTCAAAAAGAGAAACTTTTAAAAGTGGAAATGCATATGAGGTTTGTAAAATTTGGAATCTTTTACCAGTCCTTAGCTGCACAAAGTGAAGCAAAATGAATAATTATCTATACTTTATGTAGACAAAGCAAGGAACTTTCAAGAATTCTCCATTTATCCAATAGAATCCCAAAACAATTCTATTGTAGAGGGTGAACACGTAGAAAATAGAATTATCTTGGTAATTTTCTTGCACCAAACCAAACTTTACTGTCAATTATATTGAAATTTCTGCTTTACGTGTGGGAAAAACCATGAAGGTAAATAAAACACAGCCCCTGTGTACTATCTGTTGGAGGACAGTTTCCCTGTAAACTAATGTCATAAGGCTGTAAAGTCAGGAGAAGGAAGATGAAGCTGAAAGGGAAAGGCTTGGTGTGGATCTAAGTGTTAGACAGAGGCGTTAGGGTTAGGGTAGGATGGTGGTTTTACTTTTTAAAATTCAGTTCAGTTAAAGTGGTTAATGGCAGAATCTTCCTTGGCTCAGAGGCATGAAAACACGCTGCTAACGGGCAGCCCTTCAACCTAGCCCCACGTGTGGTCACTGTTGGAGAGTCTTACTTGCAGAAGGCAGAAGACCAGGGCTTGATAAAAAGAAAAAATCTCAAGAGAATGACAGATGCTTTAGACGGTGGTTCTCACTCTTGATTACACACTGGAATCACCATGGGAGCTTTTTAAAGCATATCGTTACCCCACCCAGGGGAGGGAATCAGCGCCACTTGGCGGGTAGAGACCAGGCGCGAGTATTTTTTTAAATCTCTCCAGGTGCTCCTACTGTGAAATGAGGGTTGACAGTTACTATATTAAGAGATGGGAGATGTTAGATTTATTAAGTGTCTTCATAGTTCTTCATTTTTGCCAATGCTTCAGAAAAAAACTTTTTTGAGTATATGTGTGACTCATACAAAGAAGATCAGAATGGAGGTCAGTGTTTCTCGACTGGTTGTTATTCTTCAAATCTGGAAGGTTTATTTGGCTTTTAAATAGCAGATAAAACTTGGAGGTGCTTCCATGATTTAAAGACGGGACAATCTGAGGACCATAAATAATGATGACTATGATAAATTGAAACTTATCAGATATGTGAAAACCTATGAGTCCATAACGATACTTTAAAAATAAACAAAAATCCTCATTGATCACCTTGGAGGTTGCTAGGGCACCAACTCATTATTCTGAAAATGTAGAAATTAAGGGAAAATCTTAAGTATCTCTCCTATCTTCCCTTTCTTGGACTAAAACTCAGGCTAACTAAATAGTTGGTGAGGAAAATAATTCTCTATATAGAAGAACCATGTGTACTAAATGGAGGAAGAAAATTACAGAATTAGAAAATTATTTTCCATTCCCTAATGAAATAATAGATCTAGGCAACAGTAATCAATGACAGCTAAAATTATTATTAGAAAAGTTGAGGGGGAAGTTTATAATGGACGGATCAGGCAGATCACACTTACATTAATTTCCTATGACTGCTGTAACAAATTACCACCAACTCGGTGGTTTCAAACAACAGGAATTTATTCTCTCATTGCTCTGGAAGCCAGAAGTCCCAAATCAGTTTCACTGACTGGAAATCAAGGTGTTGGCAGGGCTATGCTCTCTCTTGGGGCTTTAGGGGGAGAATTCGTTCCTTGCCTCTTCTATTTTCTGGCACTTGCTGGTGTCCCCTGGTTTGTGGCTGCATCACTCTAGTCTCTGCCTCCACCTCCTCTGTCTGTGTGAAATGAAAACTCTGCTTCCTTCTGTAAAAGATACATGTGATTACATTTGGATCCTAACCAGATAATCCAGGAAAATCTCCCTATCTCTAAATTCTTAACTGAGTCACATCTGCAAAGACAACTATCCCTCCTTTTTTTTTTTTTTTTTTGTTCCATATCAGATAACCTTCATAGGTTCCAGGGATTAAGACATAGATATCTTTAGGGGGACTGTTTTTCATCCTACCACAGCACTGAACCACATTGATCAATCTTTATAATAAGAAAAATGGGATAAATACATTACTCCTAACCTACCCACCTTACCCCATATCAACTCAAGCTAATCAAGCCTCTAGCTCTGTTGATTTATGGGGAATGGAAGAACATATTAAATGACACCAAAGAGATATAATCAGCCAAATCCAGCAATTCTTCAAGACAAAAGACCCAATTCTCAATTTCTATAATAAATGCACCAAACAAAGAAGGGAAATAATTACACATCAGAAGAGATATAAGAGCATATTAACCGTAAGCAATATTGACAGAATCTTGTTTGGATTCTGAATTGAACAAAACAACTATAAAAAAGGCATATTTGAGGCCATGAGTGAAAATTAGACATAAATTGCTAATACTGAGGAACTGTTGGCTTTTGGGGGAGTTTGATAATAATTTTGTGGTTATGTTAAAAAATGAAAGTTAGATATGCCTACTGAAATATGTCCAAGTGAAATGATATCATGTCTAGAATTAGCTTTAAAACACCCAGCAACAAATAAGAACAAATAAAAAACAAATAAGCAATAAAAAAGTGATGGTGCGGGAATAGATAAAATAAGAACAGCAGATGTCAGATGGATATATGAGGGTCTATTACAGTAGTCTTTCTATTTTCACTCATGCTGGAAGATTTCTAGAATCAAAAGTTTATATATATGATAGTGCAACATATCCTCAACAGGCCAGGTTTCACTGACCATTCTCATGCCTAACTCACAGCCTGGAGGACAATCTCTGGGATGGTAATATGCATTTCACCTCTTAGGACTCTTGCAGGGTGATACAGATGTAGAAGAGAACAAAGTGCGCATAGAAGTCATTTCTGAACCCTTAGTCCTTAGTTTGTCTAGTTAGCAAGTATCAGCCTGGGAACACACTGAGAAGAAGCACCAAAACATTGGTAAGAACTTGAGGTCTGTTGACAGCATTCATTGCGTCCTAACTCCTCCAGGATTATGCTTATTGAGGTATTTCCAAGTTAGAATGGGAAAGAGAGAGTGGGTAAAAGCAGGAAGTGCATAACAGGCAAAAGGTGGAAGCTATCCAAATGTCTGTCAAGGGATGAATGGCTAAACAAAACGTGGTATATTCATACAATGGAATATTATTCAGCCACAGCAAGGAATGAAGTGCTGACACACACTATGATGTAGACAAACCTTGGAAACATTATGTTAAGTGAAAGAAGTCAGTCACAAAGGCCGCATACTGTATGATTCAATTTATATGAATTATCCAGAATAGATCCATCTATGGATACAGAGAGCAGATTAGTGGCTATCAGGGGCTGACTGGGGCGATGGTTTAATGCACATCGGATTTCCTTTTAGGGTAATGAAAATGTTCTGGAACTGAAAGAAGCTGATGGGTGCACAACATTATAAACATGCTGAATGTTACTGATTTGTCCCCTTTAAAATGGTTGATTTTATATTAGCCCAATAAAAAGTTATTTTTAAAAATTTAAGCAGGAAAATGACATAATTAGGTTTATATTTAAAAAGGGGGACTTCTAAGAGCTATGTAAGAATATAGATGGACAAGATGAAAGCATAGGGAATACAGAAAACAAAAAATAAGCGTTGGGAGAATTGGCTTCAACTCTCTGTATCCTGAAGCAAGTTCTTGGTGTCTCCACTCTGAACCCCAGCCTGTTCCCTCTATGTCCCAATGCCCTAAGAATCCACAGGTTCCCAAACTTCTGGAAGAGTTCCCTGACTAGAAGTTTACTATCCTGCATACTGCTCCAAAACACGAAGTTAATTCAGCCAGCAAGAAAGTTATGGTCTTAATATCCCCCTGACCCCCAATCCTTGAGATCCTTATTCTGAAAGGAGAGACTGTCTATAACACGTGAAGACACTGCTTGGGCTTCTGGGTCCCTTGGACCTGAATTTGCATCTGAGCTTTGTGTGATGTTTTCCCGTAGAACAGGTGTGTGAAGATTACATAAAAGGTCAAGTGCCCAGGGTACAGAAGGCATGCATAAATGTTTCATTAGTGTTTTAAAGTCTTTGCTTGAGCCTAAACTGGGTTCAGACATGCTTGTACATATATGGAAAAATGTTGAGTAAGATTACCCTCATGGGAGACTGAAGGTCTCCAGGGAAGTCATTTATTCTAAGGTGAGAATGAGATCTGAACAGTGTATTTGACCCCACTAAAAACTGAAAGATTTCATAACTGCAGGAAGAAATGATTTTCAGTCACTCAAACCTATTTTAGAATCAATCCCATGGATTCATTCTTTGGTCTTGAAGTGAGGCAAGGCTAGAAATAAAACTGCAATAGCTGCTTTGCTAAAAATCAAAAACAAGCAAAATATAGTACTGCATTGATGCCCTGCAAACCAAGGATGATTTCAAAACATTTATAAAACCAGGTGAGGGTATCACCCAACCAGAACAGAACAAATGCCAGCCATGGACTCTGATGAGCTCAAGGTCATCACTGCCAAAAGGTATCATAAAAAGTGAAAAGCCATCCCCTCTACTTTGCTAACAAGCACAGGCTCCCTCGGGCCAGAGATGCTCCCTTCAGTAGGGTTCCCTTTGTAGCCATCATGGGAGGCAGCTATGTGTTTCTGTTCATTGGTGCAATGTCACACATCCTCTGCTCATTGGTACCCCTCTGTGAGCAAGTTGGGAGATGGCAGGCTGAGACCCCCACCCCCTGTGAACTAGTTCAGACACCTTACTTCAGTTGAAGACCAAGTTTTGGGATTTAGAATTATGAATTTTAAAATTGTTATGTTTTGAACCTGCAGGGAAGGGTTTTTGATTCTCACCAAACAAAATGATTAAATTGGATGCATGGAATAGCTGCATTCTCAGACAATAAAATTAATCGGGACATTTGACTCTGCAATGAATGAACTGCTTGTAAAGGTGAATCCAGAAGCAAATACCGAATAAAAAAATTCAACTGTTTGTTTTCACTTATAATTTTAAATCAGGATGCTGGACGGGGTCACACATCTATCAGTCAAGAACGATTCTAAGAGAAGGCAGACAAAAGACCTTATACTCCTGGTATAATTGCCTTCCTAACCCAGCATCCTGAGACACTCATAAGGGTTGGCACTGAATTTAAGCTCCAAATCACTCAAATCAAAAAGAGCTACTCTCAGTCTGTCATCAGGAAGCAAGCTCTCCAAGGTATATTTTTATCCCAGCCTCATCTAAGTTATGACAACTCACCTGGTTGGTTTCTGCCATTTGAGTAGAGAGAGGCATCAAAGTGACAGGACATCACTCTCTGTGTTCCTTGTGAGGTGTGATGGAGAAGAAAAACAAACCTGGGGGAACAGATTTCAAAGTATTTCCAAGGCGTCTCCAGATTGAAGAGATATAGGCACCGTTTATGCTTTTTCTTACCCACGGCTTTTCCGAAGTTGAAACTCCTGTCCATTCTATAGGCTCTTGTTTCTATCTTACTGCTTTAGTCTTGATGCATTTCTCTATCCTTATGGTTCTTAAAACGTGCAGCCCTAATATGCTGTGCTCCTGGTCATTCCCTCAATCTTTGGAGTTTTACATTGAGCATTCTCTTCCCATGGATGAGCTATGTTCATACAAGGCTAATTTGCCTTTCTGTGGACCCATATCCTTAGGCCACATTGAGAAATGGTGGAATCTACTGCTTGCTTGAGATACATAGATAGATAGGTAGATATACAGATATAGGTATAAATATATAATACATATTCATGAACTATATAAATGTATATATATATATAGAAATATCTACATCTATATATTATACATAATCACAGATATTACAGCTGTCAGGGACCTTCTAATTTATACATTAGATGACTGTCGAATCTAGCTATTCCCCTAATTTTCCAGATGAGGTATATTTTTGCTGCCACTACTGCTATTAGTCAGTTTAGATTTATTATAATCGCGCATGTATTTTAACATTTTTCATCTTATTTTTTGCTCTCTTAATCATACTTTTTCCATGATTCTTTTTTTCTCCTTTTCTAACTTCTTTCAAAGTGACTGAGTTTCCTGTATTCTCATGCTTTCCTCTACTGATTTGGAAGATATGTATTCTATTTCTATTATTTAGTTATTCTTCTTAAATATTTAACATAGGTCCTGATCTAATAGGATCTAAGTTAATTGATTTTTCTATTCTGCTCTAATATAGAAAAAAACCTTAGAACACTTCACCTCTGATCACCCCCTCTCATCTTACATGCTATTTTGTCCAACATTTAATTCCACCTTAATTTTATATCCTACCGAATTATTCCTCTAGTTATTATCATTGTTGCTGTTTTATATAAACATATAAATCCTAATATTTATCAGTTTTTTTCCTCATGTTCTTGCATCTCACTCCATTGAGTTTAAATCCCTTTTTCTTGAGCTACATCCTTATACTGAGCTTCCGGCATGAGACTGAAAGCAGTAAGCACTCAGTTTTCACCCGATAATCTATTTCACTCTTATTCATGAGTGATAGTAGTTGGATATAAACATCTAGGTGGACAGTGATCCTCCTTGGCACTTGGAAGATGCTATTCCACTGTCTTCTGTGCTCCCCTCACATTGAGGTTACTGTTAGTGCGGTTGTGTGGCCACAGGTGATTTGTCATTTCTCTTTTGTTACTCCTAAGACTGTCTCTTGTCTTTGGTATTTCTGTAAGATGTGTCCATGTATGATATAATCCCATGTGGGCCCCCTAAACCCGAGGTTTCATATCTTTCATCAAATATGGAAAATTCTGGGCCAAATCTCTTCACATGCTCTTTCTAAGGAGGAGGGGAGACAGAAAATGAGTAAATACACACTGTGCATAATACACGTAAGTGATGCTAAACACAACGGAGAAAAACAAAGCCCAGTGAAGAGATGGTGAATGATGCAAGCGGAGGGGAGACAGAAAATGAGTAAATACACACTGTGTATATAATACACGTAAGTGATGCTAAACGCAATGGAGAAAAACAAAGCCCGGTGAAAAGATGATGAATGATGCAAGTGAGAGCGTCTGAATGAGACAGGGTGGGCTGGGAAGGCCTCTCAGCTCTGCCAACTTGACCACAGACCTGAGTGAGATGAGGAAGCAAACCATGGGTGCAGCTGGGGAAGGGCAAGGCCCCCTTTGGTGCCACATGCACTGTGTTTAAGGAGAGGCAGATGAGAGGGGAGGGGTGGGCCATGGAGTCCGAGAAGAAGCCAGGCAGGACAACGCAGGGTCTCTCAGGTCATTGGAAAGACTCGGGTCTGATTATGAGTGAGGTTTGATGCCACCAAAGGATTTTAATGATCTCACTTACATTTCAGAAGGCTACGGCTGATCGCTCTGTTTGTAATAGGGGTAGAAACAGGAGGCGAGTTTGGAAGCTGATGCAATTGTTTAGGCAGGTGAAGGCTGGTGGCTGGAAACCTATATCACTCTATTTCATGATTTTATAGCCAACTCAATAGATAGCATAACTTTGTATTTGTTGAATAAATGAATGAACGAAAAAAGTCAATGAATGCATAACTTTCAGACCCTCTTTGACACCATTTCCACTGACAAAATAAAAATCATCAAACACTATGAAAAACTGTGTGTTTTACTGTTGCAATTAAAGTAGGTCTAACATAAATACTGTTAAGCCTATTTTGGCCCAGAGCTTTTGTCACAAATTTTAGATTTATTGTCCATATTTTGCTAAAATTTGTAATTGTTCCGTGTCCATTCTATGACTGACACTCAGTTAGGTAAATTTGTCTCAGTGGTACACTTGTTCTGAAATCCGTATTTATGTTTTCAAATGTAATCAGCCCAATAAACAACATGTACTTTGGTTTCCGAACAAACATAAACCATTCACATTTTTCTACCAAATTGTTTCAGGATCATGTTCAATGAAGCTGACTGCTAAAGGTCACTATTCAATAAAAGATAGTGAGATACACCTTAGAAACTATTTGCTTCTTGAAACAGTATGGTAACTATTTAAATGTTACTGTGAAAATACCTACTATAACTTTTAGCAGATTTCAATGAAATTTAAAAGTGACAGAGATAAATGTCTTAAATGAATCTGTAAATTCATCGATAATTTTCTAATCAATTTTACTTTTATTAAATTATCTTTTGAAAATGTAATTATAATTTTAATTAATTCCATTTATGAACTGCAATAACGTCTTCTAATGATGTGATTACACCAAGTGAAGTCTGCTTTTCACAGAACGACTGGCTCAAGATGTCAAAAATCACCAAGGATACGTTATCTTTTCTTTATAATACACATAACAGAAAATTGCCCTTGTGATCAGTGCTCTTTATGCTTCATATAGTACATTAACATAATCTAAAGTGCTGACATGATAACAAGGGTATGAGTATATAAGCTGTGCCAAGCAAATCAGTGCCATGAGGGTCCAGCATTCACAGTGGCAACTTCACAGAAGACACACAGTAGTTAAGGAATGTTTATTGAGAAGCAAACTTCAAATATCACAACATCTTGGGTTGGAAGGAACTTGAAAGGCTGTCTGTCTCTTTCTAGCCCTATGTCGATCTTAGACTTTCTTGATTTTCAATTGCGGTCCTTCGCTACATTAATCTCGATAACACATTTTGAGTCCAGCAGTTGGCTGGGCTCTGCACTGGGGTGATTCTATAGACAGATCAGTAAGCCTCCTGCCCTTGGTGATCTCAGAATCTACCAGTCTCTAAGCTTTCCACAGGCTGCCTGCATTGGGCAGTTTGCTCCACGACAAAAGTCAGATAGGAGCTATAAGACTTCACCTCGCTTAAGAAACAGAACACTAAGAACAGGGTCCACGTTTTGTGCTGCTCTCACTCTCGGTCTGAGAGAGAGCACAGAGGGTGGTGAGACCGTCTCTAGCATCCATTAATGGAACCGTCTTTCCAGGATAACGCCAAGTGAAAGCAAATCAGTCTTCTGTTCTGTCCTTGAGAGCAACGGAGTGGCCTCTGCCAGAGCCTATTTTCTTCCCTGTGCAAAGCATTCTCCCAGTCTGGGACTGTGAACAGAGCTCTGAGTCTTGTCTTCTCTCTCCCTCCCCCTACCCACCCACTGCTGCTGTGATGCTGCCCATGATTTCACAGCAGTTAACTTTCTACCGAGAGAGATTGCCCGAAACCAGTCTTTCATTAATGACAATAATCGCTACATCAGCCTTTTGCTAATGACAATAATAGCTAACATTTATCCTATGCTAATCATAGCATAATACTATGTCACTGAATTCCACGGTCCCCCGTGAGGTAGGTAGCATCAATAACCCCTTTCTGCAGATGAAAGAATAGAGATTCAGAAAGGTTAAGAGACTTGTCCAAATTCCTACTGCCAGTCAGCTCTGGAGCCAGAAATCAAAGTGGGTGTCTGATTCCTAAACCAGGCATTTACCCTCTAGTGGAGCTGCATTTGATCATAGCAGGAGGATGGGATGGCTAGAACGGAGGCACAAGCACCTGCTTGCACACCTGGCCCAAGTTCTTGGAATTCCAGACACCCCTTAAAGCACAGGCTTATGTCAACAGAGTTTTCTAGAGAAGCTGAGGTTATCTGGGAATCTGGCTGCCAGTGTTCGTCCTCTGATCTGCCCTGCTCCATCCAACAACATAGGCCCGACTTTCTTGCCAGCAGCCGGCAGCGCAGGGCAGCCAAGACTAACAAGTGTAGGCACTGTGCAGGGTATGGGGTGCATGAATAGCACTATTCTTCGCTGGCCAACACTGGCCCCATTGTTTCAAGCAATGAATAGAGCTGTGTGGAAAAAAAAATTCACACACGAAGCAAAAGCAGCGAAATTTGTCTCTTTGTGATGGTTTCAAGACTGGGTGAAAAAGTCGGTCTTCACCTGGTGCTACTTTACATATTCTTTCACAAACAGAAAGCACGTTCTGGCATGGGAGAAGCCGCTTTCTAAAAATTAAAAAGTTACAGGTCACAGCGCAGGTGGGAGAGCTGGGAGTTGACCTCGAGTTTGGCGGCATTCATTCGTGACAACACTGGGGAGATGGAGGGCGACGATCCATCATTTTGATTTCGTGTAGTTGAGCTCTCTCCCCACAATCGTCTTGACCTATTCGAGATGCGCAGCTTTTGCCTGCATTTTCCCAGATAACGGAGGGAAAGTTAAGTGTGCAGCACTCACTACTGTACATGATCGGACTCTCCTTTTCAGGCAAGTTACTGTCAAATGTCTATTTTCCTTCCATTGGGTTAGGCTTAATCAGTCCCAGAACCATTTCTGGGGGTGCCCAGCAGGCCTGCGGTAAATGACAACCAGGGGAGCTGTCCCTATCTTTGTCCTGTGTGCACTATTAGATGAAGTCTGAGTCCAACAAACCACTATGTTAATTCACCATCTACACGGGGAAAATTTATTCCTCTCTTCAGAGCAGACACTGATGTAACTCTGTGCAGCCTTGTGTCTTCTACATAGAGCCTCTTCATTTTCAAATCATTTGTAAAATCATCCTTGAAGGTAGATATTCTGCAACACAAATAATCCTCAATACAGTGAATTATTTTGTATATCCCAGTGTCATAGAGTTCAGTGAATTCAATTTCTCCAAAATTGATATCCTTATTTTCATAAAACTTTTAGAGGCAGCTTAATACAGTGACAAGAATGTGTATAGGTTTTAGATCCAAGTCGATTTAAATTCTGGCTTAAAAAGTAGCTCTGTAAGGTGACTGACTCAATGCCGTAGCTTGTCCTGGAAAGATCTCATTTATACCGGATATCCTGGTATAACTAACCATTATCTTCTTTCACTCTAAAGAGTGTCCTGTTTAAATGATAGATAAGATCACCCTATAGTTACACCACCTTGGACAAGCAACTTCACTTCTGCCAACCCTGCCTTCCTTGTTTATTGGACGAGAACAATAGCATCTACTCCTTAGGATTAGAGCTAGTGTTAGAATATATGTGCATCTCCCCAAATATTGTCTGAGGCACAGTAGGGACCTGATAAAGAGTGACTAGTGGTCCGTGTTTAGGAATCACTGAAATAAAAAAACAAGGTAGAAAGTCACTGAGGGAATGACATTGAGTCATCAAGGTTTTATCTTGCCAAGTAAAGACATTTGTAATGCCACCTATTACAAACACTTTTTCATCAAAGAAAGGTTATTTTAAAAGCTGAAAATGGAGGAAAGAAAATCTTAGAAGATATTCCATTCAAAGTATTTATGGTTATTTTTAAAACACAATATTAATTTTTGAAGGAGATCACACTATGCCACGCCAAAATATGCTACTTTGACAAAAGGATTATTTTGAGCTGAAGGCAACTGAGAATTGTTGGGGATTTTAATTTTTCCTTATTTCCTTCTAGGTTCTTTGGCTGGTCTAACAATCAATATTAACATAAGACATTAACAGGAGAAAAGCCAAATTTAATTTTGTACATACAGGGGCCTCCATAAAAATATGAGGCCCATAGGCCGTCAGGCAATTGAGGTTGATAGCCTGTCCTGAGGTAAGGAGAAGGAAGCATGTATGGGTCTGGGACGTCAAAGGGGAGGACAACGATTCACAGGGAGATGGAACGAGCAAATGTTTGGTAAACGAACGTTAGCCAAACCCTACAGAGAAATCTTTCCAACGTAAAAAGAAGTTAACTTTGTCCTGGAACAGGCCTGTCTGGCTAGACACTTTTAGACAATTAAGCGGGAGGTAAAGAGAAAAACTTCCTGAGTCTTCCGTTTCTTAAAAATAATCAGCTTTAAGTAATCCTAAAGCTAAAAAGACACATTTTAGGAGAGCAACTGCTGCTCCCCAACAGAATCAACAGATGCAGGAAAAATTCTCTACCTTCCCCTCATCTGCCTAAAAGCAAAGCATAATTTTTTCTTTGAGGAAAATGCCCTCCACCCTCCACCCAACCAGGGAGAGAAGAGAGACTCATCACTGAAGATGGGGAGTCAACACCAAGATAATTTGCATAAACAGTCCTTATTAAAACAGCCCTTCCCTTCCCTTGGTTTCCCCAGGTACTACGAGTCACTTCCCCACGATGTACTGCTCTTTGAAGCCCGAACTCCTTTTCCTTTGTTAAAAAGGGTATATCAACCCCTAATCTAATCATTTCTTTGACTTTCACTTTTTTTCTGTGAACCCCCATGCATATAAATATTAATTAAAATTCCTTGCCTTTTCTCCTCTTAATCTGTTGTTGTTAGCTTAATTTGCAGGCCCCCAGGTACTAAATCGAATAGGGTAGAGGAAAAGTGTTTCTCCCTGACACTTCTCTTTATCTCTTTTAGCAGCATCCCCATGAATGCTCCCACTCTCAGTGGTCCAAGGTGAGACAGTGGGGGAAACACTGGCCTAGAACCATGTAATACGATCTGTCCCCTTTTGTCTGCTCCCTTCGTGACCACTGTCCTCTTTTCCTTCCTCTCATTTTACTCCCATACTTCCCAGACATTATTTTTATCATTTGATACCTTCATGCTATTAAGCAATCTTCGGTCTTTAAGCTCAGTGCTCAGTAGGCTATGGATGCTTTAAACACATGTGGCTGATTTCCAACTTTATGTCTTCTTAGATAAAATTTTTAATTTTACCAGCTTAGCTAAACAAGATTGTTACTCTAACTCACTTGTGTATTTTTTTCTATAGGTTTTATATAGTGTTGGAGATTCCTATTAATAAAGGAAAAATGTAGGTGATTCAATAAAGAAATAAAAGGTTTTATATTATGCCTATAAAGAAAGTAGCTGCATGTTTCATGTATTCGTTTTTTAGTAGTTTTGGAATCATACGGACAGACTTAGTTTGGCTCTCAATTTGTACATGATTCAGAAACAAAGACTTTTTTTTCCCCCTTTAGCTTTCTAAAAAGCTCATCTTTGTTAAAACGTTGGAAAGGATTGATCCAAGTAGATGGCTTTAAGGGAGGAATAAGAAACGTCTTCAAGAAGCCTCCCTACCTCCATACCATTTTTTCTCTGAATGTTATTTAATACCTATGAAGACTTTCCTACCATTTAACCTAACAATGCTTTTAAAGATTTAATATTACCCTCTTTTCCCTCAAATGATATTTGCATAAGCCATAATTAAGTTTTTGGAGTCTTATAAAGAAAAAAAACCTATTGAAAGAAATAAAGCAGTGATGCAAACATTATAAATTGGAGGAACTAATCACACAAAAAGTGATAATAGCTCCCAAACTGTAGAGCCAAAATTTACGTATATTTCCTGAATATTATGACTATTAATATTTTAAGATCTATTTATACTAAGATATATCTTTGCTTTCTAATTTGCTCTTTTATTCAAAATGATCTTTAACAACGAAAATCTTGTAACCCAATATCCTAATCAAGCTATTGAACTTTTAAATTGAAGCCAGGTTCTTTTTAAGCACCTCATTTTCAAACATCAGGAGATGAAAAAGCATTTATTCTAAGATGCAAATTTCTAATTGTTTAGGAAAGTAGAAGCTACTTTGGACTTGAAATACCAATATGAAATGTCTTTTAACAAATACAGATCTTTTGAAAAGATGTAAATTCATCGTTATTGCTTTAACTCTACCATTAATTTTCTATTTAATACAAAATATTACATTTCATTGTATTACCATTTTGTACTTTGCTTTATTGAAGTTCTTAGCAACTTTACAAATTCTTTTAAGGAGTGGAAATGTGTAATTTGAGCTGTGCCTCAAAACAGAACTCATACAGTTTATAATCACACAATTCTTAACACATGAGGTTGATGAGCAAAGTACAAGAAACACTGTACATTTCAGCAGTATTTACTTTGATCAATCCTCTGTGACTGAAATGTTTTTTGCAGGGCTTCACAAAGTTCATTAGATTGAAATAGAAAGGGGAGGAGGGGGTGAACATGTGACCAGCATATATGCTAAACATGTAAATAATGAAAACCATAGAGGTTGAGGCAAGATGGCTGCCCTTGGAGTTGGTCTCAGAGTCCTCTTAACTCAAGATTGTTTCAGAACTTTGGACAAAAATTACATTAGTGTTACATTAGTGGCTTCCTTTTGAAAGTGACAGTTATTTTCAATATTTTATACAATCGAGTGATAAAATGACAGAAACTTTAAATTAAACTTAGGAGGATGTTACCAAACTAAGCTTCATGTGCAGAGCTAGGACAGGGCATAGGCCTGCAGACATTTTTTTTTTTTTTACCAACTTAACAAATGTTTGTTTTCAATTTGTTTCTGACAATGAACTTAATAAAATCTTTTACCTAGTTAAGATTTATGAAAAGTGTTTCTCCCCCCACTTATCTATCTCATTTGTAGAATTGTAATTTGCATAATGGTAAGACTGAGCATTTTCATTCTTGCCTTTCAAGCACTTCCATTCTAATTTTCTTGGTAATAGTAAGTGCATTTAACAACAATGGTCCATTGATCCAGCATGTCTCCTACCTGCCCTGGAGCAACTGGGCAATTGTTAACCATAGAAGCCACAAAACAGATAACAGAATTGACCATTAGTGTAAAAGCGCTGCCTATAATGGTTTCAATAATAATTAATATGCAGGATAGCTAGTCCTGTCACACACCATTTCAAACTAGAATTGCATCTGTCAGTCCAAATCCTGACTCCATTTGAGGCATCCAGCACTGAATCTAGTTAGACAGCTAACTGAATTAAAACAAAAATCTACAGATGCATGATAAATGCACAGGATGCTATGTCACACATGAATGACTCCTGTACAGGCCAAATGACAGATGTATTTCCGCTACTCCAGGCCAGGCTCCAGCACAAACCACTCTTCATTTATCAATAATTGGGCCTTAATTTCATTTGGCAGTGGTGGAGCAGCATGCTCAGCTTCCTCTCCAATAGACGAACACTAATTAGACTTTTTTTGGGGGGGAAGAGGGTGGGCACCAATCTTTTGATTTTATTTCAAATAGTCATCTAGAAGCAAAGTTAGAGCTTGTCTCTTATTAGTAATACTATCTTGCAATGGAAACTCCAATTATGAATGATCCATTTTGATAAAGATGAGAAATACTGAAGAGGCCAACTGGAAAAAGAAATATGAGGATGGATGGAGCTTATACATCAAGTCTCTCAAAGCACTTGCTAACTCTTCTTAATCTTTGCTGAGTTTTGCTTTGCTGTTTAATTCATTCATTTTCTTTCTCAAGATTCACAAACATCATAGACAGATAAACTGGCAATGTAAAGAGGGAAATTGTAAAACAATTACTAAAATTGCAATGCAAAAGGAATAACTATTAGGATTATTTTCTCAGGTTATTATGTGAATTTTCAGACCAATTTTAACGTGCTTGATTTTATTTTAGGTGAAGTCATTGAAAGAATTAGTAAAATGCCTAGGAGATCCTAAGAGAATTGGTGTTCCCTGCTACCATCCAAATAGGAAAAGCCCCTAAAGGATTCCCAATGATGTGTATAAAAGAACACACCAAGTCTCTACCCTGTATCATATAAACTGACCCCCAAATTACAAAAGCTACATGGAAATATTTGTGTATTGGTCAACTTTCTCTTTTATGTACATTATGGGGACTAACATGCCCTCTCTCAATGCTCCCAGAGTCCAAGTCCTCATTTGTTCCTTTTTTTTTAAAGCAAGAGGCAGATTGGCATGGCAGATAGTGGACTATGTCTTCTTCCCCTGGGTGGACCTTTCCCCATTTAGGTAGTCACTGCTAGTTGCTCATGTGGACTTAGAACTAGCTATGATTTTCAGGTTCTCTCAAGCTTCTTGCTTCTCCTTCCAAATGCCACAATGAGTGACAAATGGGTACCCTGCTGCTCCTTCAACTTCCAAACACAATCTTAACATCAGCAAAAAGCCCTTGACCCACTCTTGAGATTACGTTATTCCCTGCCACTCAGACACTCTTCAATATCACATTTATTATTCTTCATTGGCATAAGTGATGGCAGTGATGTTGTCCTGAGGACTGATTGCTATGCCCAGATGATCTGTTGAAGTTGGCTGCCGGATCCAACATACAGCATAACTGAAGAGGGCGAGGAACAGAATCCATTCCTGTTTCACCCTAGTAACTATGCCAAATTCAACAGAGAGATCTCCATATGGTCTAGCACAAGTGAGGTAATGTGTATATTATGCCATAATAAATGAAGTCTCATAGGTTTCAATGGCTCATAGTAGCTATCAGGAATCTTTCCTAGCAACTCATGGGAAACTGAGCAGCATGCCATAAATGAGAAAGCCATAAATAATTTTGTAACTCAGCCACCAGGGTTGTGGTAAAACGCTGTGCTTGCATTATCCACTCTAAACACTGACAGACATGTGAGCATGTCTGCCATTTTGTAAGCAGGCTCCCCTGCAGAACACGGCAGCACTAAAGGACTGATGATTTACCTGGGAAGGATCTGCAAGCTTAAAGAGTTGTGAAGACTATGGTCTAGATATTGCGCTACTTACGATTTCAGAGTAACAGGATTTTTCTCAAGATTGTTGGCACTTGTACTTCTCAGGATATACTTACAAGAAAGATAAAACAGAGTACTCATGGCATATACCATATAATTGCTTAAAATACCCGCTGACCATCGCTGTGGGAGGATTCCATTTTCCTACCCCACTGATGTTAAGCTTCGCTATGTGACTGGTCAATGAAAGTGTCATGTGTCAATTCTCAGAGCACACTTTAAGAGCCATCATATGAGTCTCCCAAGTTCTCTTTCCTTTTGCCATGAGGCCAGTAATATCCCAGGTAGGAGATGCTCCATCGGTCTGGGTCTTGGATTGAAGACATATGGAACAGAGCCACAGTCAACCTGTGATGGACATGTAACATGAGCAGGATTAAACTGTTATTGTTTTCAGCCATAAGGATTTGAGGATAATTTATTACTGCAGAATAATTTATCTTAAGATGGCTGATATAGATCGTAGCTCATGTTTAAGATGATATGGACTATTTAATTCTAATTACGTTAACATTAACATTTAACATTGGCAACCTATGAACCTGAACAAATGATGATAAGAGAACTGGTTTTCAGTGATACGTGTATATACTAGTTTCTGCTGCCATTGGCCCTTTTTTTCTACCTGCACATGACTCCCTGCATTGACCTGCAGCAATGTGCAACCTGCATGTGTCTGTCTTTACTCTTGCATGTAAAGCTATGGGTATGTCCTTTTCTCCTACCTGTGTGACTTCCTATTCATGTCTCTGGTACTTGTTTCTCCCTCCTGGTTCCCTTAAGGAAACGATTCAGAGACCTTATGCAGTGTTTCAAAGTATCACCAGAGCACATGGTGATAGTGTGATCATATTGAGCTAACAATCTGTGGATCAAATTAGTAGTCCCAAGTCCCTCCTGGAAGATGCAGGCCTGGAGAAACTGCACTTGGGCAGAGGTTCCTGAAACTTAGACTGAAGTTGAGGATGGCTCAGACTTGGTTAGAGATATACAGTGGGTAGGGCCATGGTCTATGAGGACAGAGCCAAGGAATCAGTACCTAGATGAACACCCTGAACAGAGAGGTAGAGTTCAGGCATAAAGGGGAAACTGGGAAGGAGACCGGGAAAAGGAGCTGAGAGCATCTCCTTAAGACTATCTGTGCTGGTTAGGACTCTTTGTTGCTAGTGTAGAAGAGGAAAAATAATTCTCCCTCTACCCTCTGAGTTAGCTGAAATTCCTATAACGAAAGACCTATTAATAACAGAAAATAAACACAAGTTCATTAGAAAGTATATCTTATACATACATGGGAGATACCCAGGGGAAAAACGAGTAACTCCCCGAGGTGGCTTAGAATTCAGACTTAAATACCATCTTAATAAGGGAAGGGGAGGGGCATCTCGTCCTCTTAGGAGAGAGCAAATGGCTTTTAGAAGAGGTGAACATATATTCTTAGAAGAATAGATGGAAGGTATGTTAGTCTGTGACAAAGTCTGTTTGGGTATGGTGTCCACTTCTAGTCTCCTTTCCTGTGATAAGAGTCCGCCTTCCCTAGTGGATGATACTCTTGGGGAGGGGATCGATGACAACTGAGTTCCTTTTGGAGGATCTGCCTTTAGGCAGACAAGGTGAGTTCCCAGAAAGCCTCTCCTCGCATTTACTGTTTTTCAAGTGCCTGTTACTTAAAATAATCAACATATCAAGGTGGTAAATTTTGGAATGGCCTATCCTGCTAAACTTTACAAACAGCAGAAAACAGGTGACTGCCTTAAATGAAAGACATTTATTGACAGTATACATTACCCTTCTGAAGACTACCTTTAGGGTAGCTGCTAAAATAGAGAAAATAGGCCTTGGAAAGATAAGAGGAACTCTAGGGATCTAAGTGGCAGGAACTAAGTGACAGTCTTTTCGGCATGCTAGTACTGGGATGAATAGTATTTACTATTACTATTACTATTACTATTACTATTATTCATTCAATATTTAAATCCCAAAGAGAGCCTAATATTCTGGCTAGTGTCATGCACCCATCCTTGGTCTGAAGAAGGACTATAGGCAATGGGAGAGAGGAAGTCCCCAAAAGAGAGGCTGGTGGGGGCGGCTGAGACCAGAAGGCAAAAGATGGAATTTGGATGGACAGAACAATGGATGTCCACTTTAGCCTCTAAAGAGATCTTTTTTTTCTCTGAGTTCCAATCTTAGACGTCCAACATCCTCCAAATTAAACTCATCATCTTTAGCAAGATGGTATGCCAACTAGAAACTCATACACTCTTAAACTCACCGGTCTGAGGGGCATTTGCTATTTTAGCAGGAATAACATCTTAACATAAAAATCATTTCATATTAGCAAAAATTAGTTCTGCCCAAGAGTAAGGCCAATACTGCATGGCAGGTGGAACTGCCTTGGGTTTTACCATGAGGGAGTTTAATGAATCAGATCGATGACCTTAGTGCAAACCTTTGAATGTTAATAGGAAACAAAATTCTGGCTTCTAATCATATTACCCTCCCAAATCATTCACCAAGCTGAGCATCTTAGCTAGCCAAATAACTGTGGCTGAGGCTCATTAGGGCTCTTATCGTTTAAGTCGAAGACACCAAAGGAAAAAAATGTCCTTTTGAAGATTCTCTAATGGTATTTAGCTGTTTAACACAACATCCTGAATGTTTATAACTCATGTGAAAGCTAACATTTTTTTAAATTACTGAACACTCTACAAATTATCCTATATATCCTAGATCGATTTATACCAGCATACCTGGTCGTAAACATAATTTAACAGAGGATTTCTGAAAGAAACATAACTCTGGTACTGAAAGAGTCTATTCCATCTCCTTTAGCTTTTGATTATTTAAAAATATTTGGATTTCACATTACTTTATAATATTTTGTGCACTGCCACCAAAAATAAATCCTAATGAGTTTTTAATGCCATAGGCTTTTATTGTCTTTCATTTTGTACACATAGCCAATTTAATTTTCAGCATAGTAGAAAAAGAAATTTTTTCCCATTGCAAAGGAGGAAAACAGCTAGAATGGGATGTGTGAACTTTTACAAAAGGGAGTAGGTACCTTGTTTAAATGTATTATAATGGAATATGGTAATACATAAATCAGTTCTGTATTTTCTTGCAAATTATTTTATACTCACCATTCCACATACAGGTCCCATGAAATTTAAACAGAAGTTAAAACACAGTGATAACCTTTGCCTTCTGTGCCCTTGATAGTCATCTGCTCTCTCTTCTATTGATTATCTTGCCAACTTGTCAGCTCTTGTTCGCCTTGTGCAAAAAACGAACTAGCTGACAGCCAGAAAGCAGACGGGAAGGTGGAAGAGAGGGGATGTTAGCAGGTCTACTACCTTTGTCCTCTAAGAATCATATTAATTCCTCTCATTGCTATTCACAAAGTGTGTGTTTTGAACTTGGAATGAGTCATTTGGGGTCTGCTCAGAAACAGTCATATGGTAAAGGTGATGTGCATTGGGTGAACCCAAAGATTCTCAAAGTATTCTATCTTGGAATTACAAAGGAATGGGGGAGGAAGGGTACTGAATATTTGCGAAGTTGAAGTCTCACAGACTTTCGCTACCTTCCCTTTCCATTCCACCTCCTTAGCCATTATGCTGTTGTAAAAAAAATTGCACTTACCTGAGATTTGAGAGTCAGGCCAACCTTAGTTCAGTCCCAGCATTTTTTATGACCTGGCTCAGTGGGAGGGAGACACAGGGCAAATAACCCAAGTTCTCTCAGTCTGAGTTTCCTTATGGTGGAACTGTGAGGATTAGTGAAATAACACATCAGAAACTTGTGGTCTATAGAAAGTATTTCTTTAGTAGCTTTAAAATTAGCTATCATTTAATGAAAGTCTATATGTCTCAGGCATTTACACATACTTATTCCAGATGTGATCGAAAGAAGGTACCATTATCACCATTTAGTGTTGGGGACATTACAATTCAGAGAAGTTAAATAATTTGGAATTTGAGCTAGAATCTTTGTACTCCAAAACCTAAATTCTTTCTACTGGGTGCTTATAATGACATAAAGCTAGTTTGTTTGTTCAAGTCCTATGAATTCATACCAAAATTGGGAGTGTTTGCAAGAGAAGTGTTCAAAGCTCCATGATAAGAAGAAAATCATGAAGGACATACACTTATTACCATATTATATTATAAATTAGGTTTGAAGACTCTTCATTGAAAGGGGCCCTGCCATGAAGCTATCAGATAGATCATGCTGCCTTTTTAATACCTAACACCATTACTGTGTTCAATCATGAGACTAAATACATTTGATAAGTACATAATAATTTCATAAAATTTGAGGTTTCAAATTTGGAATCCTAGAAAATGAGATCAACTATTAAAATTTCAGAAATTTTATCATGTTCTCCTTGTCTTATTAGTAATAATGACAAATTATTTTAATAATGTAAAAATGAACGATTTGCTACTTCTACCAGGAGTACTAATATTATTTCAGTGTCAGATACATTCTAATGATGCTTCTTAGTTCCCTGGGAAATTATTCAAGAGGAGAGGCAGGGTATACTGAGAAGTCTGCTGGACTTGAACTTAGGAGGTCCGGAGTCCTATTCTCACGTGACTAATATTCTGATTTCGGGAAAATCACAACTTCTCTGGACCTTTGTGCCCTTATTTGTAAAGTGGCTCTGATAATTTCTAAAGTTCCCTCCAGCTCTGAGAGTGTATGATCTGCAACAGCTAAGGGGCATAGTAAGGTCGATCATGTGGTAGTTTTTCTAATTGCACAGGCAAAAATGTGCCTAATTCTTAGCCATGAAAGACAAATCTGAAGAGATTGCAACCATGTTCTTTGCTGCTGGTTTGCAAAGACTTGGTTGTCTGTTGCCTCTACAGCCTTGCACAGGGCCCAGCACACAGCCGGTGCTCTATAAATGGTCACTGAGAGTTACTGTTGCTTCTACTGAACATGATGACAACAAAGATGATAACAATCTTGATGTTGATGATTACAATGATGGACTAGTGCAGTAAGGCTAGGCCAAAGGAAGCCTAATGAGAACGTTTCCAGGGCAGCTTCTTTCGTGTCATACCTCTCCCCTCTATTTCCTCTAAGTTCATCTTCCCTGGCTAACAGGGATTCAGGGCTATAATAAATTAGTGGAAGTCATCAAGTGATTCCGTCCAGACTCCAGAAAGACAGGCATAAACTTGAAAGGTTTTATTGTTCTTCAATAGCTCTGAAATTTCGCTCCTTGGAGTGAAAGAGGTGAATGCCACAGGTTAAACAGTGTCATTCTGAATTCTCTTTGTAAAATATATTTTTGTTTGTTTTGTGGGTAGACGTGATTTTCTACAAATGAAAATCTTTTGTGAAAAATTTCTAAAAATTAGTTTTTATTCTTAAGAGACTTGTATTTGTTCCTTTCCAAACATTTTGGGTCTAGAAGGTACTAGAAGACTACAGGTTCAACATGGAAGCATATCTTTACCACTTTTTGTTATGGTAGAGGCACAACCCATGCCAGAATGCCTGAAAGAAACATTTACTGTTTTGTTGAAGTCCCTGTGTAGTGTTTTGGAGCCCTGAATAATCCAGATTTTGAGTTATGTGTTGACGTCATGTATTATTGGATTCCAGCGGATTGTGTTAAAGGGAAATGCACTAGGCCAAAATTAATTAATTTTAAAGAAACCGAACAAAAAAAACAGAACTTTGAAAACATTCTTTTGGGAAACCTTAGAAATAAATAAATCAGGGATTCTAGACATCCTTTAGTGAAGTATGTTAAAAGTTTGGTCTAATGTGATTTGCACATTAAAGAAAGTATGATCTCACAAGATGTATGGAAGAGGTAGGTGAAATTGGAATCAGTTATTTTCTCTCAATTTCATGTTAGGAACTATTGCATTAGTTTATATGCTTTGGAGATCTGTGTTTAACTATTCCCGTACAGTTTTAGCTCCCCATCGAAATTGTGCTTCTTTACATCAGAGACTGTATCTTCTCTTCCCTGTGTTTCCTTCACACAGTAAGTAGTTAATGACCGCCTTTTAAAAACATAGTGGAAAAAAGAAATATCACCAGGTCAAGACTGAGATGCAAAGGTTTTGAGAATTTTTTCATATTCCAAATAAATCAATGTAAGAATTAGAAAAAGACTTCTTAACTCACTTAAGTCCTACCCCATTTGTCCTATGCTCTCATTTATCGACTCCAGAAAATATTGGTCATGAGTCCTGTCCTTGATTTGCCTTGCCTAGTTACCTACAGCAATGATTGCGGGCTGTCTCTGTGGTTTTGAAGTAAACTATATAGTAAAAATACCAAGTTTTTACATAGTCGTCTCATAATTCATTGTCAGGCCAATTTTCAATGGTATCATAGATAATAAAACAAAAGACATGGCATAATTTTTGACACTGCACTGTATTTTATTAGCAAGTCTCTATTCTCTCAAACCTTTCAAAAATAATAAGATAATAACCAATTAATCAAATAATTAGTGAATAGGCTGAGTCTAAAACCCAAGCCTCCTGAATTTCCAGTCCTGGGGCATAGTGCCACTTATATAATATATTCATAATAAATACATTAAAGACATAAATTAGAAAATTCTCATTATGGTGACAACAATATTGCCTGGGATACAACTGTCTAATCTATTGCCCTATAAACCCTAGCCCACACTTCTGGTTAGGAAAAAAGCACTCACCTGTGTTCTTATTGGTTCATATTTGCTTATTAATGCTGAGAGAATGCTCACTCCTTGCATAACCATTAGGTAACATGCTCAGTGAAACAGCATTTGCAAATTCTCCTTTATTCACAGGGTTTCCTCTCCATATCTAATGTTCCAAAGTGATTACAAATGAAAACCATTTTAAGACTTCTTTCTGTGCCTTAAAAGTGTTTAAAAAGGAATCAAAATTTATGGATTTGATTAATTTACATGGAATTCTTTAGACTAATGATGTGCCAAACATTGTGATCTACAAATATCATTTCCATTAATTGTACTCCTTGAATAAAAGAACAGCAGCAAACAAATATGATGTACAATGATTCAAACACTCTCAGTCTCAGTGGGTTCTCCTTTGCAGTACCCCATGATAGCAACCAGATTTGAGATTCATATTTAATTTACATTCTAAAAAATAAAATAAATAAAAAATAATTTACATGCTGTTGATAGTAAGTGCAAAAGAAAACTTCAAATTACAAACCAAAAGTTTAGGTCCTAAGCCCAAATGTTATAACAAACATACTTTCAAGGAAAAGTCTCTGAAAAAAGATTTCCTCCCCAAAATGGAAAAATAGGTTTTTGTATCCAGATACATTCAAAGCTGATGATTCCTATACTAAAGTGGCAGATTTCAACTTGGAGCCTGGAGTTAACATAATTTTGGTGTGTGTGTGTGTGTGTGTGTATGTGTGTGTGTGTGTGTGTGTTTAAGAAGGCTTTAGAAGAAACTCATAGAATTTCTTTGATAGTAATGATACAGTTTAAACAGTTTTGAAGAATTCCATGTAAATTAATCAAATCCATAAAATACATATGAGATTAAATAATTCGTTTGACCTAAGTTAAAAATATTTGGAAAAGATATTCATGGCAATTTTCTCCAATTTTTCCATCCAGGTTTGAGGTTTTAAAATCACATTTGAAATTTTATAAAAGTTTTTAAAATTGGTTCGCAGTCCTGCCAAAAATTCTATAAATTTCCTTTAGCCCTCCTCCATCTTCAACAGAACTCTACTCGATAATTAATCAAGTCGAGTTTGCCATGGAAGTTGCTTTTTATAATGTGGGCTTCCAAAACACTTACTGATTTCTGTGTTCACATTTTAAATTGATATATATCGGGGGAGAATGCTTAACAAGATCCTCTTGACTCTACTTCACACTATACACAAAAATTAACTTAGAGCGAATATTCTACCTAAATGTAAGAGTGAAAATTATAAAACTCTCAGGAGAGAATACAGAAGCAATTCTTTCTAAGTAATGGTTTCTTAAATATGACACCAAAAGCATAAGCAAGAAAAAAATAGATAAATTAAACTTAGTCAAAATTAAAAATGTTCATACTTCAAAAGACACCATCAAAAAAGTGAAAAAAACAGCCCACAGAATGGAGGAAAATATCTGCAAATCATACGGTTTATAAGGGACTTGTGTCCAGAATACATAAAGAACTCTGATCTCAACAATAAAATGAAAACCTAAATTAAAAAATGGGCCAAGGATTTGAATAGACGTTTCTCCAAAGAAGATATACAAATGGCCAATAAGTACATGAAAGCATGCTCCACATCATTAGCCATTTGATTAGGGGAACACACAGCAAAACCACAATGAGGCACCACTTCAAACCTATTAGAATGTCTAAAATTAAAAAGACAGGTTAGTAAGTGTTGGTGAGGATATGGAGAAATTGCAACCCTCAGACACAGCTAGTGGAAACATAAAATGATGCAGACACTTTGGAAAATAACCTGGCAGTTGCTTAAAATGTTAAGCACAGAGTTACCATGTGAGTCAGCAATTCTCCTCCTAACCATACTCCAAGAGAACCAAAAACATACATCGCCACAAAAACCTGTACATGAATGTTCCCAGTAGCATTACCATAATGGCCCCAAATTGAAAACGACATAAATGTTCATCAATTGTGAGTAGATAAACAAAATGCTATATATCCTTAGAATGTAATATTATTTAGCACAAAAAAGGAATGAAGTACTGATAGCTGCTACAACATGGATAAACCTTGGATACATTATGCGAAGTGAAGGAAGCCTGTCACGAAAGGTTGCATACTGTCAATTTCATTTGTGAAATACCCAGAATAGACAAACCCATAGAAATAGAAAGTACGTTAACAGTTTCCAGGAACTGGCGACCGGGGAGAAAGGAGAGTGACTGGTAATGGCCATGGGGAGCTGAAGATGTTTTGAAATTACATGGTGATAACAGCTGCATAACAGTAAACATACTAAGAACCATTGAATTATATACTTTAAAGGGGGTGAATTTTATGGTATATGAATTATGTTTAAATAAAGCTATTTTTTAAAGACCCTCTTGAAATGAATAGTTCTTTCTATATTGGACATCGTTGAGGGTGTTGGGTCCACAGGTTTATACAGAGCAGCTTTTTACAACATTGCCTTTTATGACAATAAATTGGTTGCTTCGGGACAAAGGAAAGGTGTTTCATCAGTTCAGTGTGGTACATGGCATTAAAACCATCAACTCACGAGCCAAATGTTCATCTTACAATTGGGTGTCATTGCATCCAATGTAGAGACATCTTCTTTACTTAAGTCTGCAGAAAGCCTCTGTTATCAACATCTGCAGGGACACTAGTGAATGCCGCTGACACTGCTGTTTCCAAGTACCCCCAAGAGAAGCCAAATCAGATAAAGATCAACTTCATTTAGTTTATACTGGATCTAGTTCACCCCCCTCTTGGCTTTAGCTCTCTCTGCTTTATTTCACCATGCAGACAATTATACACGTAATCAGTGAATTACAAAGGGGATATCATTAAATCAGAGCAATAATTTAAATTGCTTTTGGAAAAATTTTTGTAATAATAATCATTCTTTTATGAGAATGACTTTTTCATTTTAGACATTAGACATTTGATAAAATATGTGAAAATTTGAGGAAAACATAAACTGACTTTTCATTCAATGCTATCATTCTAAGATTTTATAATGTTATATATATTATATGAAGAAGCTTCTATATACTTAGCCATATGGAGTATAGAGAAGTATCTGAATATATGGCCCCTTTAATCAAGGAACTGAACATATAGTTATAGAAACAAGACATATAGTTGCATGTGAAACTATACTGTATAAACAGATGCCGAAATGACCAATTTAATCCAAGTTTCTTTGCAAAAATTAGCCACTAATAGGTAATGGAATAAATCAAGTCCTTTATTATCTATTAAGACACCATCCTTTAAATAAGTCTCCACAATGTGGAGGTAGTGTGTGTGAGTTTTGGCTCACGAAAGCAGGGGCGTGAGTGTTTAAGGAAACCATAGGCACTCTTAGGTCATCTGCATGAGTCAGGAATGCAGCTGTATGGTAAAACTGGTTGGGTTATTAACACAAACCCACCTGCATTTCTGCTTAAGAACCTGTTGTCTGATCTAATGATGACCTAAAGAATAAGCCCCAAAGAACCAAAGATGTTTTCTAAGGCTCCATTCTACCACCCAGACAGGAAGCACTGTTCAAAGAGGAATGCCCAATAATAAGGGAACATGTTTTTCCCAATAGTGACATGTTAAATGTCCCCACTCCCTACTGATGATTGCTGCTCAAATGTTTCCTTCTGAGGTCATTCCTTGAAAGTGCATATACCCAGCCAGTCTCCATGGCTAACACATACACGTGCTTAGAACCGAGAAGCATATGGAACAGATCTGAGGTCATTAGAAGCTAAAAATACCAAACCCTCACACTTGCCCTGGAGCGAGTGTTCTCTAGCAGAAGTGTCAAAGTGATTATATTAAATAAAACGAACAGCCAGCCGATTCATTAGAATCTTGTGTTTGATGGATACCAAAAAACAGGATTATTGCCTCATGCCCCATACTTTCAGAAAGGAAGGGGCTTCATTTATTTAGTCTTTTATCATTATTGTTATTCCACAGCATTTACTGAGTTTCTTCTGTGTGCCAGAATCTATGCTAGGCAATGGGAGTGCAAAGATGAATAAGACAATAGTAGCCTCAGGAGGTTCAAGCTGAACAAGGAAGACAGATATGGAAATAATAATTATAGTGCATTATCATAAGGCTTCTAACAAAGATATTTATAAGTGGTTATGAGATTATAGTGTCTCTACTGTGCGTTAGCGACGTCTTTCAAGAGAGAAGGAAGCTCTAATATAGTTTCGAGGGAGAATATGGAGATTTCCAGACTGAACAATGACGGAGGACACTCACTCCAGGAAGAGGAAATTGCATGTCCATGTACACAGCATGAGGGCAAGACAGGGAGCAAACAGGAACCAGGAGTTGCATGGGGTGGGGGTGGGGTGGGTAACGCAGATTAGATTGGAAAGGCAAATAAGAGCCACACTGAAAAGTGCCTTGACTTTACCCAAAGGAATTAAAAATTTGCTTTGAAATCAAGAGTACCATTCAAAGATTTTAAAGAGGAGAATGGCATAATTAAGGGATTTTTCCCTTATGTTTAGTGTCGTTTTGTGTTTAAAGTCTACGCTGATGACATACGAGCTAGGTAAGGATTTCATTGGAGGTAGGTGAAAATGATGGCAAGAAACATTATTAAGAAGGTTCTGATAACTCAGGAGAAAGGTAGTGAGAACAATAACAAGGCCACGGGAAATGGAATGGAGATAATTGGTTATGTTTGAGAGAGAGTTAGAAATAGAATCAACCAGGCCATGAAAGTAAAGGAAAAGAGAGGGAATTAGGACTAATTCCCAGAGTTTCCCTAATGAAGAGGCGAATAAAAGAAAATGTTTTGGGGAGAAAATAAATTCTGTTGTTGAAGTATATGATAATCAATCAGAAACATGATTCTGGACTTCAAAAAGATGTCTCATCAGAAATATGCTTTTAAGAACTGTCAGCATCTTTAAGATATTGGAATAAATAATAAAAATCACAGGGAATGAATGTTAAGAATAGATGAACCCTAAGGAATATCAATATATAAGGGGAAGACAATGAGAGAGGAGCCAGTGGAGGAGCTTGAAAACGTATGGTCAGAGTGTGAACAGAAGCAGGAGCGAGCATCGCATAGAAGCAAGAGAGTGATGCTCCTAGAGCCAAGAGAAGAGAGTGCCAAGGAGTGTTACCTACTCCTCTAGGAAGTGGGCAGCTCGGCCAGCTCAGGGGGTACGTAAAGCAGATGAAACGGTAAGGAAACGATTTTGCTCAGACTATGGGTCTGTTATCTGAAGAGACTTTCATGTTTATAGGCTGGGAGGAAGAGACCAAAGGAAATGGGAGAGGTCGAAGACAGCACGTCGTTGAGAAGACACACAAATCACACAGACTTAAAGAGCAATACGAAATAAGTCAATATAACGGTTGGCATATGAATTGTACAGATGGAAGTAGAAGATTACAGTGGCCTGCAGTGGTCAGACTAGGTTTCAGAAAGACATGAAGCACAGGCGACCCTACTTAGGATGCGCCCTGTCACGCCCTCTTCACTTTTATCTCCAAATTAAGTGGCTTTGGAGGTAATCATGCTTTGTCCTTCTTGGATTGATCCTCCTTATTTACAATTATGTTTACATTAGAATAGTGATACCCATGATAAAGGCTTATTGTAAAAATTAAAGGATTAAAAGCAAGTAAAAGAGTGGCAGTTTTTAAAGCTGGTGTTTCTATTACCTACCAGACTTCCAATCAACGTGTCTTCTGTTAACCAGTCAGGATCACAGCAAGACCACCATTTGCCCTATCTTCTCCATGAGTGTTTTTATGATGGATTGTATATGCTGGGAAATGTAGAGATGCTCTCCTCAAGGCTATTTTAAGAATTGTTCTTATAACATGGTTCATCGGGGATTAAACTAGGTAGAATAAATATAAGAAATCTTTCTTGTACAGAGTTTTTTTCTCCACTGGCTGTCAGCTTGGTGAAGAAGGTCATAAATCACCCTGACAGCTACGGTGGCTGGGCCAGAGTTGTTCTGCCAAAATGGAGAGTTGGAAATTTGTTTGTAATTCACAAAATATCTCATTTCTACTCCTTGTAGTAATTATACCCAGAGTTGCTAATGACACATACATTCAAGCAATGGGTAAGTAAGGAAGAGGAGGTTATGTTGGCAAGAATATGTAACTCTTTTCTGAACATTGATGTATAAGTTAATAGAAGGTGTCAATGTGATAAAAAAAAAGTTCTCATTAAATAGTATTGATACTACTATCATTATTCATAACTGATATTACATTATAGAAGTGATATTACATTACAGAACATTTTTATACATCACAAGTCTTACAATTGTCATATCAAATCTGCATTAGGCATTTTTCCCCTATGACATAAAAATAGGCACTGAGATTATCCAAGTTTCCATAGCCAGGCAGTGGACCTGGACTTGGACCCGAGTCTTCTGAATCAAGCCTATTTCTACTCTTTGGACCACATCGTAGCTCTTGCTTCCTTGATCGGCGTGCTAAAAAAATATACTCTTCTCTGATGGTTGCTGCCAAAGTGTGCATGTCGCGGCCCTTAATGCATTGAAAAACTAATAGTAGCTCATAGTGACTGAGCTCTTAAGAAGTACCAGGATCTGCTTGAAGTTCTTTATATCAAATCTGAGTGGTAAGAGCTATCATAATCCCCAAATTAGTGATAAAAAATCTGAGGCACTGAGACTTCAAGGAACTTTCTCAAGGTCATATACCTAATAATGGATGCCAGGTCCTCCACAAAATGACTTTATACGGATTGTTTCTTTTAATTTTTATCATAACCCATATTACTGCCCTATTAGGTATTAACATCCTCACATTCCTTATAAATGCAGATGGAATTTAGAGATATATAATAATGCCGGAATCCAGTCAGCTTAAAATAAGATTCTGTACACATGGAACTAATAGGTAGCTTATGAAGTATAATTAGGACATTGGAGGCGTTCCCACAGAATGAATGCCTTAGATCATTGAATCTTACAGTTACTTCCTCAAACATTTCTTCGAAACTTAATTTATGTTGGAAGCAATCTTTCTGTACATATAATTCCTTGATTGTTAACATACATATATGGATTATTCTTGAGATATGAGTTAGTTTTATAAACTTCAGTTGTGTTGTTAAAACACGAAGCCCTTAGAGATGTCTGGTCCTGCCTTCTTACTGCTATATCCAGGAGATTCTTCTCTTTATTTTCTAACTCTCATACACAGAGTGCTAGGTATTGTTCATGGTCTGCTATGGACTTTAAAATCAGTTAGACATTTCAGAATTATTATTATAGTATAAACTGAAACCTAATATACATTGGGAACATACATATAGAGTATTTCTTAAAAACCTGCAATTAACTACTAGCAAAATTAAAAACAAGATGTTTACAAAAGATAAGTGCAACTTTTGAATGTTCCTACTGAAAGGGGAGAAAGAAAACCTAAATATCAGAAATTGTTCATTCATTTAACACATATTTGTTGAATGTCTCAAAAAGACAGCCATTCTTATGATGGAAAACATACAAATAAAGTCTACCCCTGAAAATGGTTTGAATTTCTTCATGAAACACATAATATTCGTACTGTAATAAAAATAAAATTCAATTATATTCTCCCCACCTAAGACATATGCAAAAAAAGTACCTTGGAAACTTTGAAAATTAAAGGAAGGTTGAAATACTTCAAGCAATGGCTAAGAAAATCAGGGAGAACTGTCAATATGAGACAAAGAAGTCACTGAATAAGAATAATAGGGTAACTTTATATGATGGCAATTATAACTTATGTAGCAGGTATGAGTTATAAGCCATAATATATCAGGCAATACTGTATCGGGAAGCATAAAGGAAACACAACTAGTCTTCTATGTCCTTTTCCCTTAGCATCGTTTAGACAAAGCAGTAAGAGAAAAATCTGCCACGAGGCAAGATCAGTGAGTGTGGGAGTTTGCACTAGAGGATCAGGGCAGTGTCCCATTTGACTGATACAACCCAAGAAAAACTACAACACCATCCTCCCTTAAGTCACCCTCTCTGACCATTCTAATCTCACTAGTAGTACAATGAGTCCTAGCCCCTTCTCAAATAGGTTGCATAAAAGAACAGTCTTCAGGAAATCTAAATGACAAAGGTGAACATACAGCCAAGAATCACCAAACATTTGGGAAAAAGAACACAAAGAAAGATGTACTAAACACAACCCATAGAAGAACTTACAAAGGGGAAAACAAATTAAGGGAAGAACCAGTGCAGGACTTTAATAAAATAAGTATATGTATTATCCTCAAAAGGACATAAAAAGTATTGCATTTATAAGAAGGAAGCATCTAGTTATCATGGGAATTAAAAACGTGAGTGTTGAAATTTAAGCTCAAGCCATGGACAGAATAGAGTATACTACTGAAGAATTAATTAGAAAGCTAGAAGATTGAAATGAAGACTTCTATGAACTAAACTCAAGAGGGAAAAAAAATAAAGGAGAAAAATAATTAAGAGACATGCATAATGTATTTAGAAATTTTAACATTTATTTAATAAGAAATCTTGAAAGAGAGAATAGCAAGAATGAAAATGAGCATTAAGTAAATAAAAATAGATAATTTCCCAGAACTTAAGACATGAGTTCTTCGATTGAAAGTCTCTACCAAATGTTTAGCAGAATGAATTAAAAGCAAACAATATTCCAAACCTAGTCACAATGTGGTAAATTCAGAATAATAAAGAGAAAGTCTAAAAAGCTTCCCAAGAGAAAAAAAAACAGATTCATAGCACAACAAAAATCTGATTTTCATTTGCAATACCAGCTGCCAAAAGGAAATGGGAGAAAGGTCTTCCAGAATGGCAGAGTAAGGACATTTGAAAATCTACTGCTCTGAAAGGGAATGAGAACACTGGAAAAAATGGTCAAAATCAACCTTTTCAAAAAAATCTGGGTATTAACCAAATATTTGCAATGTTGAACAGCATTAACTTTTTTTAATGGTTGAATCTCAGTAATAATAGTGTATTAGTTTTGTTATTCTCATATAACAAATTTTCATAAAGTTAGTGGCTTAAAACAACAAAAATTTATTATCTCACAGTTTTATAGGTTAGAAGTCCAATACAGTTCTCACTAAAATCAAGGTGTCAACAGGGCTGCATTCCTTCCTGGAGGCTTCAAGGGAGAATCTGGTTTTTTTTGTTTTTGTTTTTTTTTTTTTTGCCTTTTCCAACCCACATTCCTTGGCTCAGGGTCCCTATTTCACTTCAAAGCAGTCACACTGCATCTCTCTGACCTTTCTCTTCCCTAGTCACATCTCCCTGCGATGAGAGGTGGGAAAAGGTCTCTGCTCTTAAAAACTCATGTGATTAGATTAGGCCGTAGACAACCCAGGATAATTTCCCCATCTCAAGGTCCATAATCTTAATCACATCTACCAGATCCTTTGCCACATAAGGTAACATGTTCACAGAATTCACAATTAGAGCATGGGAATTTTTGAAAGGATTTTATTCTGTTTAGCAAAAACTAAGTTTTGTGACAGGGTTTTTTTTTTTTTTTTTTTTTTTTTTAAAGTCTACAGCACCTGGTATTATTCCTAGGTGGTCTCCCATCCAAGTAGTAACCAGGCTGATGCTACTTAGCTTCCAAGATCAGACTAGATCAGGTACACTCAAGGTGGCATGGTTGTAGACAGTTTTATGATGTTTTAACCTGCCCTATTCCCAAGATCCATGGAAGTCTTGAAAATTACTAGCTTCACAGCTACTATAGCTGTAGTAGGACTGTGCTTTTTTCCTCACTAATAGCTGTAAAAAGACATGATGGTGGTAGCTGGAATGGCCATGTGAGATTATGAGATAGAAGCTGTGTGTTTTCCATGGCAGAGCAGTAAAACAGAATGATACACTCTGATGATGGCAGAGGTAAGCCACTATACCACTCTATACTGCTTACACGCAGATTTATTATACCATTTTTATTTTGGGTCTTTCTATTATAGTAGCTAAACCTACACTGTAACACAGATAATTACCAGAAACCTAAAAGCAAACATTATCATATTATTTGTTAATAATCCTCATTAAAGCATCCTCACTGAAGGGAAGGGTACTGCTGTTACTGCTACAAATTAATATTATACTAATATTATACTAGTAAACTAGCCAATGTAATAAGAAAGTAAAAAGACAGAGGAAGGAATGAAAGAAACTAAACTGTCTTTATATTTTAATATATGGTCTATCAAAAATTTAGAAAGAATCAACTGTAAAACTCTTAGAAGTTTCTCCCCAAATCCAGCAAAAGATTCATGTGTCTATACACAGCAATAAGCAATTTTTAAAAGCAATAAAAAAAGAAGTACAACCTTTTCATTGCAGAACTTTAAAATACCTAAAAATAATTCTAACAAGAAGTATGCAAGAACTATATGAAAAGAACTATAAAACATTATTGAGGGAACTTGAAGATGACCTGTGTGAATGAATAAACATACTATGTGCCTCGACTGGAACACATATTATAGAAAGGTCAATTTTCCTCAAAGTAACATAAAAGTACAAAACAATCCCAATCAAAATCCACCAAAAATTAGTTGTAAAGGAGCTCTACACTTTGATTTGGGAGAGAAAATACAAAAGATTGGCTGTGAAACTTTTGAAAAATAACAGTTAAAAGAGACACTCCCTATAAATTTCAAAATATTATATACAGTAATTACTATGACAGTTATTTTAGTTTTAAATTACATTTATTTTTGTTTTGTTATAGATAATAATTTTAATTATTAATGTAGTAGTTAATACGATGTCATATTAACAGGAATGAATAGATCTTGGACGAAATAAAGTCGAAGAACATGTGTGTGTTGTATAAAGACACACACACACACATCCACATAGAGACATACACTATTTTTAGTATACAATAATGAAGACATTTCCTGTAAAAGATAAACTAACTATTCACTTATTGGAACTGGGACAACTGGATACTCAGAAAGAAAAAACAAACAGATTTTTCTCTCAGACCACCTAGAAAAGTTAGATTCTGCATAGCTTAAATTTAAACATTTTTAATATATAAAATTATTAAATAGAAAATTGGAAAAACCAGAAAACAAAATTAAAATTATGACAAATTTTACCATATGAAAATGAATAGCTTCTTTATGAGGAAAGGCAGTAAAATAATATTAAAAGAGAGAGATTAAGAAAAAAATATCTGCAAAATATCTAACAGCTGAAGGCTTAATATATGCGATGTATAGAAGATTAATAAAATAAGCCCAACTTATAATAAGAAATGAATTTGAGGAGGTAATTCAAAGAAATAGAAGTGTAAATGGTTGCATGCATCAGAAAATATGTTCCACTTCACAAGTAATTAGGGAAATATAAATTAAAACAACACTGAGATTCTATTTTTCACCAGATTGGCAAATACTTTAAATTTTCATAAGATCTAGTATGAGAAAACAGAATTTCTTATTCACTGTTAATAAGAGTGTAAATTGGTGAAGCCTTATTCAAGGACAATTTGGCAGGAACTATCAAAATGAAAATTATGAATACCCTTTCACCCACATTCTAGGAGCTTATCCCAGAGAAATATTTGCAAATAAGCACAGAGATATCTTCACAGATTTATTGTGACATAATTTTTTATCATAGTAAAAATTTTAAATTAAACTAAATAACCTTCCAGAGAGAAATTTCCTGGCAAAAAATGTTTTCCCCTTTCACTTCCTTCTTCAAAATGAGAATATAGTCATGTACCTATGCATTTAAAAATGAAATTAGTAATATGAGGTGATAATGTGAATGGAAAAATAACTATGTGCCGTGACCTGCCATGTTCTTTGATGATGAAATTAGTCCACATGAAATTCTTAATTGAATGCAGTCATAATTAAAATGTCATCAGGAATTGTAGGTACTTAATTCTATAGTTTACCTGGAATATAAACAGCAATGACAGTTAAGAAATTGTTGACAAAGATAGGAACTTATTCCATTAGAGGCTAAAGTATTTATAAAATTGTGTAAGTATGGTACATAACATTTAAAAGAAAAAATTATAAGCATATTAATGAACTAAAGTGGAGACTGAATATAAGGCCTTGAATAGAGCATCAGTTTCACAGGGACAGTGAAAGCATTTAGAGGAGAAGGGATGTATTAATGTGGAATTAGATAATTGCAGGATGGTTTATGTGAGATCCGATTATATTGTTCGCCATTCATTAAAAAGTATTTCAAATAGATTAAAGAGATATAAAAATTTCAAACCATAGAAAATCTAAAGGAAAATAGAGATAATGTTTAGAAAATTTTTAGAGAGTGAGAAGTTTCTAAGCATATAATCAGTAGAGGAAATCAAGGAAAAGATCAGTCAAATGCCTACTATAAAGTCACATTTCCATTATCTCAAAATATAATTGAAATGGACAGAAAAGCAATAAGTAGAAAAATTGTTTGCAGCAAATATGTTGAGCAAAAGGTTGATGTCTTTTATGTAAATAAAAAGAGTTCATATAAATTGATAAGAAAAATTATCCTAAAATAAAAATAGGCAACTGGTAAAAAAAAAAAAAAAAGAAAGAAAAAAGAAAGAAAGAAAAAGAAAATCAAACCAAAGGAATGCAAATAAAGATTTCAATTATATTTTTGCCTATCCTATGAGATAAAAGTCAATGACTTATTTATTAATTAAAGAACTCCCTCATTTTACATAGCAGAATGAAAATTTTAGAAATCAATTTGGCATTTTACATTAGAAACCAGTATGAGTTTCTACACTAGAGTTTACTTCTGAAAATCATTCCTAAGGAAATAATTCTCAATACACATAACAAAGCTGTATGCACAATGACTTCATGACATCAAAAATTTGAGATCATTTTGGAAAATGTGGAATAATTCAACAATAATGGGATAATTAAGTAAATTATAGTACTACTCAATGCAATATGCAGATACTAACAGCAATTTTTATAAAGTGTACTAAAATGGTAAAATGCTTAACATAAAATATTAAATGAAAAAATCCAGAAAGACACTTCTATATGATATAGTCTCAACTGTGTATAAAATGCAAAATTTAAAATATACACAAAAATTGAAAAGAAATACACCAAAGATTAAGTGATTTTAAATGAATGATGAGTTTTGGGTAGTTTTTCCCTTTAAAATTTTTTTCTATATTTTCCAAACTTTCTAAAATAAACGTTTATAAAAACAAAACTTTATTATATCAAACTGGAAAAACTGAATGGCACATTCTGCAACACAAGCCCTTCATGCACAGGGCTCTGGGGATGCTAATTAGAAAATGATGAGTTAATTAAAGTTGTGTGCTTAGTCTCTATGGCAAAGATTTCCTTTAATCCAACAGTGGTTTTCTCTCCATTTGCAGAATGTGGTTTCTGGATGAAAAACTGAGAACAGACTGACCCTCTGGCCACAGCTATTCACGTCAGAGACGTACCGTTGCAGGTGCATGCTGTTTAGTTTGGTTTGCCAGGTCAAAATAGCTGTGCTTCCCACTGTGGTGAGAGTTTCCAACTTCAGACGGGGCAGAAGAAACTCTAAACTGTTTGCCCTTTGCAGATGTATTGAAATATTACTGAAATTTACTGATTTTCCCTGATTTTTTTTCCATGCTTTTATCACTACCCTGAAAATAAACAAGGGGGAGAAAGCTTGCATTCCAAATGTGCTCTCAGTTACTGGGCAGAAGGATGTTTTTCTGAGTAGTCCTGGGGCTCCAGTGCTTCTGGCTTGACATGAGAGTGAATAGAGAGAAATACAAAAGCCACATTTTTCCCCTCCAGAACTTTATTATATACTTGAATGAGACAGTAGGCCTTGTACCAAGGCCCCCATACAGGAAAAGTAGGAACAGTACTTCACAGGGAACAGCAGGAAGCCAGAGAAAACTTGAGACATAATCCCATCCCAACTCCTGCAGGGGTGGCGGCTTCAGACAACCACCTTGTTCTCTGGTTCAGTTTCCTGTCTCCGAATCTTCAACAAGGCATTAGAGCATTAATTAGCTTTTGGTGAAAAGCACCACTGTCTGTCCTAGTGGAGAGCTAAATCCCTTCCTGATCTCTTACCGAGGTTTCCGCGAGGGTCACAAAACGCATCCTGGGACTGCCTCCTCCTTGGCACAGCCTTCTCAAGGACCTCTCACGCCCCACAATCACGCACACTCCAGCCATTCTCCCCGCGCTGTGTCCATTTTCGCCCATAGAGAACCAAAAGAGTCTAGGACACAGAGGTAAGCAAGAGTATCTCCAGAGCATCCCAAATAAGGTGGGGAAAAGAATTCTAAATGAGTACATCTGTGGGTTTGGGTTTTAGCCCTTCATTTCTCAACAACCTCCTGCTGTTGGGGTGGGAGCACTTCTGGTCATTTCTAGAGAAGAAAGGGGCTGAGGAAGCCCCCACTAAACAATTAGTCTTAAAGACTCACCAAGGCGTTCAAGAGCAATCACAGGATACCTGTTCGTGATATTTCCCAAGCACCCGACCCCATGTACTACGATAAACAGGAAACAATGGCTAAAATGACTTTGATAATAAAAAGCAAGAAGAGGATTAACAAGTACAATACCCTAAAGAATAAAACAGTCGAGGAAACCGCTGAAGTCTCTTGGAACGCAAACTCAATGTAATCACATTTAGGAAGCACTCACCATCCTTTTAAGGCCTACCTTGGTCTGGAGACAGAAGCAGGGGCAGCCGTCCCGCCATCTAGCCTCAAGAATCACCAACAAATTAGGAACTTCTGTGTGCGCGTGCGCATGCGCACGCGGGTTTCTTGTGTTTGCACGGGCGATTTCACCTGCAAGATTATTCGTCTATTAGAGGCGTTGTGATTTCTCCAGATGTCATTGCTGTTCCCAGGTCTAGGCCTTGAGGACACTGACAGACTTTTAGCCCCCAAATAAGAACTTATTTAGCCAGCTTCGTGAACACATTCCCTACGCACCATCAAGTAGCTCTTTGGACCCAAAACAAGACATACTTCAACTTTAGCTCCTTGTGGTCAGAATTTAAAGTGTACTCACAAGATGCAGTTCCAAGGACAGTATAAATTCCTGTAGTTCATTCCAGTCAGATAGGCGATCTTTCTGTGGTCTGCGGTGGGAGCACACATCGTACCGTGGTAGTCATCCTGGGATAAACCAGTAACTCAGACCCTGGGGAAACGGTAGCTGGTACATATGAAGGGCTAACTAATGGCTGGTGCTGGGGTGGATGCTGGGAAATATAAAACAAGCGGGAAGAATGAAGGATGGATGTAGCCTCTTGCTTAAATGATTTTTAACCATGTTATATGGCTCATAAATAAAACTAAATAAACAAATTATTCAATTATTTGATTTAATTATTTATTACATGGCTCATAAATAATTAAATATAGATCATCCATGATGTCTAAGAAATGAATGTTAATTGTATAATTTAACTTGCAAACACTATAGAAAATGAGTCACTACATTTTTTCCATTCAAGATAAAGATGATGGTCGATAAAACTGCACTATTCACATATTAGCTAACTTAATTTTCATTGTAACTCTAAGGGCTGCTACTATTAGAATCTCTGTTTTGCATACAAGGAAGCTGAGCTAAGAAGAAGTTAATTCCGGATATTTCATATTTCGTATAAGTGAAATCATACAATATGTAGCCTTTTGTGCCAGCTTGTTTGACTTAGCATAATATTTTCAAAGTTCATTCATGTTGTGGCATGTATCAGTACTTCATTTTTTTTTATTACTGAATAATAATGTATTGTATGGACATAACACATTTTGTATATCCATTCATCTGTTATGGACATTTGGGTTGTTTCCACTTTGAGACTATTGTGAATGATCCTATGACTATTCAAGTACAAGTTTTTGTATGAACATATGTTTTCACTTGTCTTGGGTATGTACCTAGGAGTGGAATTGCTGGGTCATATGTTAACTCAGTTTAACTTTTTGAGATAGAGTGATATTTTTAAAAGTAACTCAATATGTTCAAGTTCACTTTTTATAAGTAAATTATACACAAAATTTGATGCTTTAGAATTATATTTTAAGCAACTTGCTAAACACAAACGTGCTTACAGTGCATTGGTTCAAAGAGGAAAAAGCCCACAGGAGAGCAGAATAGTCGAGGAGAAATGTTCGTATGATGCCTGCTACTTTCTCAGCAAAAGAGTTAACTTGTAGATCCAACATAATTGAGCAAAACCAGCTGCCTGTTCTGCTCTTCCTTTGGTGAGAAATGCCAAAGAGGCTGAAATGCTCAAATGGATATTTTGTTAGACAGCGTCGTTAAAAGGCACTGTGAATTCTATACCACGGTAATGAGTTGTTCTTTCCATCTTTTTACCTTGATTTAAATTAAAGAAAACATAGGGGCAAAACGATTGTTGGGGTCTGGAGTTTTTCTGTTGTCAAGAACGGTTTTTCCCATTGTTTATGTTCAAAGGTGATTCTCTTGCTCTAGGCTAGATTGGATATCTTCCCGTTGGAAGTTTTATGTTAAAAACGTAATCGTGGCCTGTCTACCTTTATGTAGTGGGTATGAGTGATCATTTATCACTCCAAAACAATCTCAAATGATTCCATCAAGTGAACAATCTGAGCATGAAGGGAAGGATGTGGCATCTGAACTCACATGTTGCCTAAAAAGACACTCACTGTCTCCATGCCCCTTCCTGAATTATTCTTTACATGGGGTCAGTCCTCAAAAGGATAAACTCAAATCCCTTGGTACAGTTGTTCCACTAGGATTTGGGGAGCTGAACTTACCTATTGTCAGATTATTATTTGTTTTCAGCTAAATCGGCTGCTACCAGAAATCTGTATTATGTGATCTGAGAGAAGGGAAGATTCCTTTTGCAATATGTTTTCCTTATTAGCTGTCTGTCAGAGCTATTACAGGGAATAAAAATGGAAAACTTCATTCCATAACCATATGGCCAATGTATGACCCTCTCTTTGGCTTCAGAGAATATTCTTTTTTAAATTTCCAAACGAAGTGACTTTGGTTAATTTTATTTTCTTGATCATCAGGGCCATAGTTTATAAATTCACAAATTCTTGTAAAGTAGCTGCTTTGAAAATGAGAGACTATATGGCATAATGGGTGAATTTTGGCTTTGAAGTCAGGAAGAGCTGGATTTGTAATCTGATTGCCATGCAACAGTTATGCGCCTGCATGCAAGCACACACACATTTATGTATATTTAGGGGAAAGTCACATAACCTCTCTGAGTCTGGATTAAATGAAATGATGTAGGTTAAACTCCCACAACAGTGGCTGCCCATAGTAAAAGCCCAATAAACGAGAGATATTCTTTTTATTACCTTATCACTGTGTGATAAGGGCTGTAACAATAATAGAGACAAGTTGCTGAGGTAACAGAGGTGGGATCGACCAACCAGCTTCCTTCACTCTCTCGTAGCTTTGTTGCCTTCTTTTCATTTCTTCTTCTGATATAAAGCTTTTCTGCCTACTCAACTGCAGACGCTGGTCTAAGTATTGTCACTACTCTTTTTAACATATCTAGTCTGATTTTAACAGCTCTCCAGCTCTACAATTAGCACCCCCAACTTGCCCAGCAGCGATGAGAATGAAACCACAGCTGTTGAAGGCTGTATGCACTCTGGGGCTATTCTCAGTGTTAAAGAAGAGCCCCTTTTGTCTCTCCCTCCTGGCACTGGGCATTAGCTGTGTCGGCTCTCGCCACCTCCTACTGCTAGCTCCAGTGCCCGTGGCTCCGGCTTACTGGGGTAGAGCCCACATTAGCTCATGGTCTGTAGCAAAGCTGCAGTCTCAGTTCATCTGATTGATTTGCTCCTGAGCACTAGAGAGCTCAACTAGCTCAGCAGCTCTTTATGACATCTGGCACATACAGCAAATTCCTTCCAGCTCAGCTCGTGGAGCTGGGCTCTGTCCTGCCTTAAAACCAGCCCCAGCTCCTCAATTACCTTCTGCCCTTATTCATGCCCTGCCAATTCCTCTTTGCTGGAATCTGGATGAGGCTGCTGCATATGCCAAGGCTGAGAATCGTTTGTGAGGACTCATGGGCCTCTTCCTTCTAACAATGGCATTTGGAACTTGGCCAACGGAAGCATCATTCAGATATTGCTGAATGTAGGTAAGAGGAAGATGATGGAAGTCTTCGGAAGGAATCTTCCTGTAAATCTGATATGTCTGGAAAAGGAGAGAGAGCTGTACTTTCTGACTTGGGGTGGTCCAGTGCCCAAATCAACAGATCACAGGGTATAGCTCTGAAGGAAGGTCGTCTTAGTGTGCCCGCTGAGAAAGTGCACGCACCTCAAATGACTGAGGCCGTTGTGTTCTTGCCTTTTGAGATCAGTGCCCAGAGACATGGGCATTTTTTTTCCTATTTCTGTCCTAAACTCAGGGAGTTGTGCTACTTGGGGAAGCCATTCCTATAGGATGACTTGCTTCTCCTTCTCAGTAGTAGAGGGAACTGTCACAAGCGGAACACAGTGAAAAATAAACTGTGAAATTCAAGAGGGAGGAGGGTGGGTGGAGACGTTTACCTCAAGCCTGAGAGAAGTTCTGCAGAAGGCGGTTTTGAGTTTGCCCAGCTTTACATCTTTAATCCCTTGTTTCTCTGTGGTTTTGCTGCATGCTTGCCTAGATGTGTCACACACAACAGCCTTGTAACTAGAAAAGTCTCTGGCCTCACAGGAAGAGGGAGATCTCCCTGAAAATAATCTCAAAAGGTTTGTCCGGGAGCAGGAAATGGGAGCCAAAGGGCACATCTGTAGGAGTAATTCCTCTTGCTCACACTTAGACTGTCTTCTCCTTCTCCTCTTCTCTTTGATTGTAAGAAGTGCACACACTCCAGGCTCTGTTTCCTCACACTCTGAGGTGAAATTATCCAGATGAGTAGTATCCCAATAGAAAGGGATGAACTTAATCATTAAAGTATGCATGCTTGTTTCGACATTGCAAACGATATTCAGCTCAAACAAGTCTCTGGATACTTAAGTCGGAATAGACCGTGAGGCTAGGAAGGGGAGAGGAAAGAGTAACATCCAAAGTATCCCCAAGTTCTATAGGCTTGAACATCTCTCACTAGCAGGCCTCCATCAACCCTTCACTTAGAGCCATGTCACTGAAAATCAACCCATGCTTCACGCCCCTGTCCAAGTTCCGCTTTAGAAATGGAAACGTCTTGTATGATGTCATAGATGTTATGGCTGGATCATCAACAGAAGTCCTTGTATGTTCATTACCAAAGACACTGGATCCCCATTTCGTTGTTTTCAGATGGGACAAAGATTGAACACCATGACAAGAAACATTTGGTTCGTCTCCAACTAAGATAGATGGGATCCCTAGTCTGTTACCCCATCAGTTTTACTCAAGTGATTTTAGATCCAAATGGATGTGATCGGGGGCTTTGAGGATGAAAGAGAACTACAAATGGGAGACTCAAGGGAAGCATGGCAGGTAGCTGTTGAAATTCAGTTCAACAGGTGTTCTAGGGACAGGAGACTCAAACACAGCTATGGCCCAGTCTGTGTTCTCGAGACATTAATAATCTAGTAGATGGCACAAAGAAATTACAGTAGAATATGACACACATGGGTCTGAACAAGATAATTATTAAAATGAAAGGGAGATTAATTTTTTTCTGGGGTTCAGGGAAGATATCCCCACAGAAGGTTACCTTGGTGAGGCACAAATAATTGTCACTGTCATTTAAAAGATGTGGAAACTGTGGAGAAACAGGTTAAATTATTTCCCTAAGGTAACACATCTACTAAAAGATGACCAAGGCCTTCCAACTTCTAGCCTGATTCCCTTTCCATTGCATCATAGCTGCCTCGGGTGTGGGACTGGTGGGGGGAGAGAGACTTAAGTAGGGGTTTTCAAGGATGATGAGCTGGGGCTAGTCATAGAAGGAACAAATCATCCTTTATGTCCTGATCACAGAGGAGAAAGCTTAAAATCCTAAACAGAGCAGCGTGCAAGTAGTGGGGTAGTCACCTATAAGACATGGATATGTGCACTACATTTTCTTGTTAAAAATTATTTTACAAGAGGATATGGTTTTATTCTACTCTTAGTAGTATATTTTTTAACAGGATACATGTAAACATTTAATAAATATTAGCTATCATCATCAACAGCATTATGATGATGATGATGGTAAAGATAGTAGATTATTTCCTGAGGAAAAGAACACTGAGCACTCAAAAGATTAGAGAGTAGAGGAAGATATATACCACACTGTGGAGTCGAAAGGCTCATGAGCAGAAAGCAGTGAGAGGGAAAGGGACTGGGCTAACCTTTCTGCCTCTTCAAAAGGTAAAAATGGGCTGACAGGATCAGGAGCATCTTCCCGAACTCTGCATCACCATCTTAACTTCCATGAACCAGACATGCATTAAGCAACCAGAGAAGCAGTCTAACAACATGGACAAAAACCTGGGCTCAGGAGTCCACTGCCTCAGTCCTAACCCTTACTCTGTCATTTAGCGATTGTGTAACTTGGGAAAATTTCCAAAGCATTCTGTACCTCCATTTTCCCATGTATAAAATGAGAATAATTATAATAGTAGTAGCTGATAAGATAGGTATGAAAGTTAAATTCAGTAAGTTAATCAGTTAAATGGAATATACAAGAAGCAGCTATGCTGCTATTACTCTCATGTTGTAAGTGATGTCATCTGTATAATCACTGGGCAATAAAACATAATCCCTGCTCACAATCTAGCAGGAGAAAAAGACAGTTATGGAGATAAGGGCAGCGGGGGCAGAGATGAGGGTGAGGTTTGACATGCATTCTGAAAGAGGGAATATCCAAATTCGGTTTTTAAACAATTAGGAGGGGTACGGATGAGGGCATTCTAGGAGGAGAACACGGTTCAAAAGCAAGGAAACACTACATGGTGCATTTGGAAGCTGTTAGTAACTAAAGATGGTGGGAGAACAGACTGGGAGGGAGATAAACTAGAGGGGTATTTGGTGCCTTAAATGCCAAGTAAGAATCTAGATCACATGGTTAACAGAGAAGGGGCTCAATTATGGATTTCGAGAAAGGAATGATATGATGAGACCTGTATTCTTACAAGATCGCTGAAAGTGTGGAAGGGTCGTTAGGTGGCAGAGATTATCAGCAGGGAGAACTGCTAAGAGATTGCTTTAGGATTTCAGAAGAAAGAATGAGTGAATAGGTTACGGTGTTCGGGTTGTCGTAAAAGTTTATTAAACGAAATAGAAGTGTGGGAGTTGGAAACTGTTTAAACGGAGAATGTAAAGAGAAAAGAATAGTTACAAAAGATGCCCAAGTTTTGAGTTTGGGCACCTGAATGGATAGTGGTGCCTTCACAGAGACAGAATAAGAGGATCTGGGGTGGGGGTGGGGAGGAGATATGTTCAAAACTGAAGTCTTCTTCTCAGCACAACTTACTTTAGGGTAGGTAAAAAATAAAAAGGTCATACCTTTAATTTAGTCAACTTAATTTAGTAAAAAGCAGTTCTACCCCGTCGCCATATGTGTGTGCAGACATGTGGGTGCACAGACACACGCGCAGTGGTTGTTTAGGTTGTATACAACCTCAGTTGTGGTTACAATGAAGCTAATATATCAACATGTTACTGATAAGAAAAGAATTGACCCAACCCTTTGGAAAGTAATTGTACATTATGACTGAATCATTTTGAAAGTACTCTTAGAAGGAAGCTTAACTCAAACGAAACAAATAAATGAAAACCCTATAATTTCACTTGATAAGAATTCCAGAAGGAGAGAAGTTTAAGGATTGATTTAGTGGTTCAATGTGTCATAAAGATGGATTGTCTTTCTGTCTTTCCGCTCTGCCATCCATATGTCAGCTAGTTCTCATCATCTCAGAATGACTGCTAGAGCTCCATGCATCATTTCTTTATTCACCAATAACCAGAAAAGGAAAAAAAAAAAAAAAAAAGACAATCTTTTCCTTGAATCTGTTTTTAAAATCTAAAAACAATTTCCTAAATCAACCCTGCAGACTTCCTTTCACATATATTGAAAAAGCTATATAATACTTCCACATTTGCTGGATTAAAATGTTCCCTTAAACTCGTGATTGTTTTTTAATATTGGATTTCTACATGACCTTATCACAGAAAGCGTTTTTTTAATCTTTTTTTTTTTTTTCTAACTTCTACTAAGCCTTGTAGATATCTTTGGCACATTTGTTTTCTTCGGTTTCTTTGGGGAAAGGAGTCAACTAATCTAGCTGTTTCTGCCTGAAGTCCAGAAGACATACATCTAGGAAAGGGCCTTGATCTTTCATTAGTCCTTCCTGTCTCTGAGTCTCCTTGCACAACGTCCTTCCTCCTGTGCACGATCCTGTTGTCGACTGTCATCCTGAAGTGTTTATAAATAAAATGGGAAAAAAGTATGTGGTCACAGTCCAGGATAAGCTTTAAGCCATGTCTTTAGGATGGTTGCCATAGCAGAAATGAATCCAGGATCAAAAAGTATCTGGAATCACAGGATTCCTATACGTTTCAGAAGCCGCGGAGCACCTGGAATGCACACATCACAGCACATGGGGACCATGCTCAGTCAGAAGCTGCTGCAAATAGGGGCAGCTCCTTTTTTTAGTGATGGCCATACATCTTGTGTCACTTACCTTGTCCTCGGGGGGGAAAAAAAAAACAGGGACACAGAGGAGAGAGAGGTTTGGTAAAGATTCACTAAGACAACACAAATGTAAAGGTATATCACTCATGATATTCATTTTTAGAAATAGTAGATAGTTAAAGCCTCAGTGTAGGAGAGAATGGGGTTGTTGATATTCTTTCTTTTCACCCCTGCTACACAGTTTCTAAAGACATCCAGAAAGTTGAACAGGCTTTGAGGGAATGGGGGGTGTTCCAGGAAAAACGAAATGGGTTTTTGTGTCTTTCTGTGCTCTCCCTTGTCTTTTCTTATCTGGGTTTGAGTGTATTTTGTCTGAAAGTTTCACTGGCTCCCGAGCATTGGTCCTTACTCTCTTTGGAATGACAGACATTTCTGATAATCTGGTGAGGAGATGGAACTTCTCCCCAGATAACTGCCCATGTACGTATGAACACACACTTTTGTCTATGTTTTGAGGTAATTGGGAGGGCCCCCTGACACCCATAAAATGAAACATCCATGGCACTCCAGGTTCAGGTTCCTTCACCTTGAAGAGGATTGAGGGTGACATCCTCAGCTAAAGAAGCAGTGAACAAGCTAGTCAGGATTTGCCCTTGGTTCAACGGATAGATAAAGGAAACTTGAGGTTCCTTTCTGGGGTGTCCCTACTCCCTCCCCCTCCAAAACAAAAAACTAAAAAACTAAACTCTACCCTAGACATTCTGGCATCTTTCCATCCCAGTCATTGGCCAGAACGTACACAAATTCTTCTATTTTTCTATTGGGCTTAAAATCTACATACTAGTCATCCGTTCAGATGTATATTTTCCTACATTTCACTGAATCCAAGTCACATTTTTTTCTTTATATTTTTACATCCTTGCAATTGGAATAAATTTTAAAATAGAAATAAACGAATCCATAAATATAGTGTCAGATTTTAGCATATCTTTCTCAGTAACACCAAACAAGCAGACAAGATAATGAATAATTATATAGAAGATGTAAACCACAAGATTAACAAATCTGATCTATTAGGCACATATAGAACAATAAAACAAATGACTGCAGAGTATATGTTCTTTTCAAGCATGCATGTAGTACTCATTAAATTTACCAAATGCTGGGTGATAAAAACAAGTTTCAACAAATTTCATAATATTGACAACAAAGTGTGTTCCCTGACCACAGTGGAATTCAGTTAGAAATCAAAAACAAAAAGATAACTAGAAATTTCCCAAATTTAAAAAATTAAACAACACAATTATGAATAATCCATGTGTCAAAGAAGAAGTCACTCCCAAACAAAACATCTCTGTCTGACCGTCTAGGCTTCTCACCATCTCAATCTTCCCTACCCATCCAATTGTATTTTCCACCTCACTTCAGCTCTATGTTCAGACTTTCTTTTTATTCACTAGCAACAAAATATGTAGAACGCTATATTGCTCCTATGGTCTATCACAATACTAACATTTACTTATTAATATTAAGAAACAATGCTATTTCTGTGCTCTAAGGGAGTAGCAGAATTCCTCTTAGGGGTAAATGCCTCTGGGAAAACACTTTAGTGGACTCTTAGACAAAGCTGGGTCACAGGGTCTTGTCTGAAGTGGAAGCAATTGAGACAGGTTTTATCATGAAGACAATTGCTCTGCGTAATGAAATAACAAGGATTTTTCTGCCTCACCCCCTCCCCACCCCCATTCCCCGGTCATGTCTTGAGAGATATGAGTTTGGGGAGTTCTGAAAGAGAGGACTACAAAAGAAGAGGTGGGAGAAAGTGCTGAATAAAGAGGGAGGGAGGAGGATATGAAAAATGGCAGCAGGTTAGGGTCTGAGTGGTGACCGCCTCTGGGATGCATGCAGAGAAAACAAGGGAAATGAGTTCTTACTCGGCTTGGGGAGTAGATGCTGGTCTTCCTGGCTGCAGAGCATGGCATTAGCACAGAGGAAGACGGGAAGGCAGAAGCAACAGTGAGAGTAAGAGAGTGAGAGAGACCTGAGGACAGACATCATCTGATATCCTGGGAATGACTCATGGGGTTGGGGTGGGGGTGGGATGGCAGGCAGTTGGTACAAATAAGGCAAGAGACACAGGATGGATAAAGACCAGGAATAAAGAATTCGAGAATGTGGAGTACCTGAAAGAAGTTTCTTTCCCTCCGCCTCTCTAAAGAACTCTCAGTGGTGTTGGGATGTAGAAGGGAAGCATGGCCCAGAAGGCTGGAGAGCTTAGCAACAATGGAGGTATACTTTGCAGTTATACCTCCTTTTGAATTCTTTACCTTTGCTTCATGTATTAGTCTTATATCTCTAAGATTTTTAGCTTCTAAAAGAAGTCCAGATTCACCACATGTATCTATACATAAACATACACATAGGTATATGCGTGTGCATGCTATTTATATACATATGTGCATACATGCATATATATTATCTGGGTATATATATGTGTGTATACATTATATATGTATGTGTGTGTGTGTGTGTGTGTGTGTGTATACACTTTAAAGTTCCTAGTCATAATTAATTCACCTTGCACAAACAAGGCCCTCTCTCAGATATCTTGCTAAACTGCTCACAAAGGAAAGATCCAGCAACCATTACTTTTGTGCTTGTTTTGTTTCCTGTACTTCTTTGTTTTGGGGAGGCAAATCTTTCCAGTGTTTGTAGTCAGTCTTTGCTATGTGACGATTTTTAAGTGGAGAGCTCCAACCACTATGATCGTATTTCGCAGCTTATATTTTATGTGCAATATCTTTTAAAATGTGGTACGTAGCTTTTAGCCAGGTATAATACTCTTCTTGGTTTAAAAAAAAAGATGCCTTTTTTTGGCAAGCAGATTGAGAGCTATTCTGTGAGCATTTTCACAGCAGTGAGGTCTTCGTGTTCACGATTGAGATAATGTGTATGTCAAATAAGACTTTGATGCTTCATCAAAACTGGCATTCATGTAAATATCTAGGTTACCCTGATAATTAATGTCGCCTCTAACCTCTATTCAATGTCATCGTAAGTGTCAATTTCCAAAGTAAACTGAAAAAAAAATTATTGTATCAAAATACAGTAAGAAATACTGTTTGCCAAATATAATCAACTGTTACTTCCAAAAACATTATGTAAAGACAAAAGAATAAGTACCATATATTCTTAGGCTTCAGTGACAAGACAGAAAGAACTCACAGTCCTAGAGACTGGGAACTAACAATATAAGAGGCCTTTCTAAGCTGTCCTGATATATGGGCTTGAATAAGGCACTTTATTTTTCCGTGCCTCTATTTTAAGGTTTTGTTGTAATAATGAGGCAGCTTTTTTGATGTTCCACAAAGATATAACATTCCTTTAAAGCCCTTTCTCTTCCAGGAAGCTTCCCTGGTCACAACTGAACTTCTGGCCGTTATTTTCATTCTGATATTTATTACACTTGAATGATGTTTAGAGACCTTTCAAAGAAAAAACTTGGGAACTTCAGTGCTACCTTAAATGAGATGTGCTAATAATGTCCCATAAACGTGCACTAAAATAAACTTTGCTATGAATTTCCACAAAATAATAATAGCTAAACTTTACTGAATGCTTTTAATGTGCCAGGGACCGTGGCAAGCCCTCTACACGCCTTAGCACATTTATCCTTATGTTTTCAGCATTAATGCAACTATATTCATGAAACCACAAAGCCAATAAAATTCAATTTGACAATATGAATTTAAATGTAATGGATAATGTTTTGTTGAAACTAAACCTCTCTGGTTGGGTTTAATCATGGGGAAAAAAATGAAGCCTCAGTTTTAACTTAAACTTGCTTTCATGTTTTAGCTTTAATAATATTAATAAAGAGAATGCTTATTTAACCGCGTACAACTAAATTGGCATCAGCAACGTCAAGGCTTTATTTGATAATTGACGATAATCAGGTCTTATATTTACCATAACTCTGATGATGAGCAATCTATAAAGATCAGCTTTAATGGAGTATCACTTGATCACTCTGTAAAGCTGATTTATTCACTTGGAAATAATTTAAGATGATGGTATTATGAAAATTTGCATTAAATGGGTACCTAATCTAATGATTACTGGAGTCAGAAATGAAAAACATTTCTCCTTGGAAGTTTATGGCTCCGTAAAGATGAAATCCTGCTATGGTTCAAAGTCTTTTTGAGTCCTCATGACAATAGTATGTTACATTTCATGACTCAGTTCTTTCATTAGTTTTCTCTGTTTTGACTTCTACGAAACCCACATTTGTTGTGTGCTGTGCTATCAGCTGACCTTCATCTGGAAGAAATGCTTTTGTAAACATACATGTCAATTCAGGTACTGGAATGATAAAGTAAAATTCTAAATTTCTCAAAGAAATTATGGATGCTCAGGGTTTCTTAGACTTATGTTTGAGAAACATGGTCTCTGCCATTCACTTGGTATTATAGCATGTTCAGCCCAGTGCTGTTATTAAACATTTCTGTATATATCATCTCTATTTTATTTAGTATTAATTTACACATTTTTTTAATAAAAGGGATTCAAAATCTTTAAAATTATTTATACTTATTTTAGTATAACTTGGCTTACAACAGTCTGCCAACTTTTGAAGTTCTTGTGTTATTGTAGTTTTCAGAATGCTAATTACTTAATTCAGAGAGCTGATTACTTACAGTAAGATGCTAGGGGGTTTCCAAGACAGCATTCCCATGGCCAGTTACTTTTTGATGTCATATAGTCCTGATTTTCCACAAAATCATGTTTTTATTCTTGAGATATATGCTTGTAATGGTTAGTTTTAAAATAAATACTTAGCGAAAGCACGATTATTAAGCGTTAATTTTATCGTGACCATCAGATAAATAGAAAAGATCTATACAACTTGAATCATATTGTTTATATTATTATGCCATTCTTTTCATGGTCTTCCACATTTTCTCTCCTTCATCTCCTCTATTCAAGGAATTAAGCCTTTTTGTCCTCATAATCTCAAGGTAAGATATGACAGATTGGAAGACAAAAAAAGGATGCACATTCTTGCTTTGCCTTTTGAAAGCAATCGAAAATGGAGAGGCTTAGAGAAAACATTTGAGAACAGCTATATCATCTCTCAACACATGCACAAATGCACACACACACACACATGCACACGCACACACACATAATTTCTTTCCAGGCAGGAAAACCTTTCTAGAAGATAGGAATAAGATGAATATAGGTGAGCACTGTTTAGGGTGGCTTCCCATGAAGAACCCTGGAAAGGTGAAGACTAATGTGTGTAACCTCTGAGAGCCCAGGGACTGGCTCTCTGCTTCCATGATAGACCTCTAAGGAGGAAAGAAGTCATAAAGAGGAAATGGTTATTTGGTGGCTTTAAGCCAACAGGACCACAGGGATATAAAAACCCATTTTTGTCCATCTTCTTGTTTCAGAGTGGCATAATCCCTGTACCCCTGAGGATGGCACAAAAGCAGTGCCAAGAAATCTTTTGTTAAAGGTTCAGGCAAATAAGAAAAAAGAATTCCTCCATCCCAAAAGCAACCTGTATGGATAGAGAACCGGAGACCACATAAAGTGATGGGTTCCTAGATGGCTAAGCAATATTGAGGATAAGAGGACTTGACCCCCATACACATTGCTACTCTCTATAAGAACCAATGACTTAGACACAACACCAAGAAACACAGAACCTCAAATTAACAGAGATTATTATGCCACATAATATATGGATTGTTACATCTTCTTGAGAAATTAACCCTTTTATTATAATAAAATAACCACCTTTATTCCTTGTAACATTCTTTGCTCTGAAATCTACACTGTTTTTTGATATGTAAATTCAAGATTTGTTTTGATAAGTCTTAGCATGGTATGTCACTTTCCATTCTCTTACTATTATTTTGTCAGTGTCTCTATATTTAAAGTACCTTCTCTATAGACAACATATACTGTAGTTGGGTCTTTATTTTTTTAAACCCAATTTTACAATCTTTGCATTTTAACTGAGGTATTTAGACCATTTATATTTAATGTGATTATTTATATGGTTGGGTTTTAATCTATCACCTTGTCATTTGTTTCCAATTTATACCATTTATTTTTTCACTTTTCCCTCTTTTTTTTTTTTTTGACTTCTTTTGGATTAACTACTTTTATGATTTAATCATTATCTCCTTTGTTGAAGCCAAAGGAGTTAGCTAGAACTCTGTTTTATTATTTTAGTGGTTGATTTAGGATATATAGTACACATTTTTAACTTACCAAGTAATATACATGTCAGCGCTGAGCTGATTGAGAAGGGAAGGTTCGATGGTGACACGCCCAGTTGGAAGAATGCACAAGAGGCAGACAGGAGAATGAAATGGCAGGCGCCAACTTTGTTGTAGGGAGCACAGTATTGCTTGCACTTCTCCTGCTCCCCTTCTGCTCTCCAGGGGACCCCATGGCTCCACACGTATCAGAGTACAATAGTGGCATTCAGCCACACATGCGTGATACAATAAGCTGAAGTATGTTTACATATTTTTTAGGTTCAGGCACCCTACTACACTGATGTAACATTCTAAATCTGGGATCCTATTCCAAGCCGCAAGCCTGGGTCACAGCCAGACCTGGGACTCACCAGGCCTGGGATCCGCAATACAACTTCATGTATTCAAATGACATTATACCACTTCACATATAGTACTAGTACTTTACAATAGCATCTTTTCATTTCTCACCTCAGAAATTTTGACCCACTATTGTCGTACATTTTACTTTTAGATATAATGCCCATAGTAAATTGTTACTTTTCTTTAAATGGTAAGTTACCTTTTAAAGTGATTTAAATATTAATTAAAATATTTATATATTTACCAACGTAAACACCATTTCCAGTCCTCTCTATTTCTTTGCTTAAATCCATATTTTTATCTGGTATTATTTTTCTTTTGTCTGAAGGACTTTCTTTCACATTTATTTTAATATAAGTCTGATGGTGATGAATTCTTTCAGCCTTTATATGTTTAAAATGTCTTTAGTCTGCTTTTGATTTTGAAAGACATTTTTACTGGGTATAGAAATATAGGTTGACAATTTTTTCTTTTAGTACTTTAATGATTTTTGCTTCATTATCTTTCAGTTGTACTGTTTTAGACGAGAAACTTACTGTAATTCTTATCTTTTTTCCTTAGTGGTAATGTTTTCTTCCTCCTACAGCTGCATTTAAGATTTTCTCATTATCACTGTTTTGGAGCAATCTGATTATGATGTGCCTTGGTGTAGTTTTCTCTGTATTTCTTTAAATGTTTTTGTCCCTGACTCATTTTGGAGACCTATATTAGGCCACTTAAAATTATTACACATTCACTGATGCTTTGTTCATTTTTAAACATTCTCTTTTCTCTGTGTTTTATTTAAATAGTTTCTATCACTGTCTTAGAGTTCATTAAGCTTTTATTTTTTCTGCAACGTCTAATCCAGTGTATTTTTCTTCTCATTGTAGTGTGTGTGTGTCTGAATGTCTGTGTCACTAGCTAATTTTTCTTCTATTTAATTTAGTAAACATACAGAATACAGTTATAGTAACTATTACATTGTTTTGATCAGCTAATTTTCGTGTTTGGGTCCACTGATTTTTCTCCTCATCAGTGGTTATGTTTTCTTCTTTTTTAGTGCCAATTTTTGATTGGTGCCAGATTAATTTTCCTTTTTGGGTACTAGATATTTTTGTATTTTTATAAATATTCTTGAGTTTTGTTCTGCAACATAATTGAGTTACTTGCTAACAATTTCATTTTTTCCAGGCTTACCCTTAAGATTAGGCAAGATGATAGCAGTATGAATGCTGTGGCTAATTATCCTCCACTACTGAGGCAAGGTTCTTCTTTGTACTCCCTGCAATACCCTGAGAATCATGGGATTCTCCAGTTTGGCTGATGGAAATAGGTAGTACTTTTAACTCTGTGAGGCATTGTTATCTCTCATTATTTCATATGAGTCTTTTCCTGGCCTTGAGTAGTTTCCTCATACACATGATCTAATCAGCACTCAGTTAAATATTTGACGGGTCCCTCTGTAAATCTCTGGAGTTCCTTCTCTGTGCAGCTCTTGCTTTGCACACACTGTCCTGTATAATCTAGTTCCTCTGTGTGCAACTCTCAACTCTTCCACACTCTGCCTGAGTAATCCAGCCTTCTTGGTCTTGTCCATCTTAGCTCTGCCTCCTCAATTCTGGTTCTTCTTAGTTCCTCCTCTCTGTACTGCAACCTAGAAATTCTCTCAGGGAGGTAATCTGAGGACAATTGTATAGCTGGTTTACATAATTTGTCTTAAATTTTCTTTCATAATTGTTGGCCAATGTCTTGAAACCCATCATTTCATTAATTTGGTCAGTTTTTTCCTTTGGTTGTTTTAAGCAGGAAGGTAAATCTGGTCCCTGTTATTCCTCCTTGGCCAGAAGCAGAAGTCTCGTTATTATTTTTAAATTTGCCTCTTCCCCCAGCAGTACCTATAATTGATTTACTGTTAAGTAACAGAGGGTTCTAGTTCTAGCACATCTCCAAAATAATAGCTTGGACATTCCAATACACCAGTGGATCTCCAGGGTTGCCTGAGTGAATGATAGTGCTGTAAAAATACGAGCATCTTCTCTGCCTAAATAAATGATATATAAAGTTTCAGATGAGTTTTAATGTAATATGTTTTCAGGTGTACTGGAGTAAAACATTGTTGATTCAAACCTTAATTGATAAGAGAAATCATATAAATGGTAATAGACTAAATTTACCTTTACTCAGTTAATGGTTTTTATTTTAAAAAGCGACAAGTATTCATTGTAATGGATGGCAATAAGGAAAGTTTTTAAATATTTAAAAGAAAAACTACTTTTAACATAATCAGATAATTATATACAAGAAGTTTTGATCATTTTAAACAAGCATTGTCTATTTATTTGAAAAAGTTACAATTTCTATGACATAGTTAAACAAATGAATTTTTAAAAGCCTACTTGAGTTATTCTGTCTCATCACTAACTTCCCACAAATTCTTTTAGTTACTACATAAAACACAGATAAGAACTTCTACATGGTAGATGGCCCCTTTCTCTTTTATACCTTAAAATGACAATTTTTTCTGTTAAATATAGAAAAATATACATATTTACACATAATATTCTATATTATAACATATTACAATATTACATTGTATATAATATATTATTCGATTATATTCTATTAATTATAATATAGAATATTATATTATAAAATATTATAATGTTATAGAATATAATATTCTATAATACAATTCTATATGATAACATAATATATGTAATATATATTTTATATAATGATATACATAATATAATGTAATGTAATATTCTTTCATTTAGAAAACGTAAGGTTTTAGAAAAGCTCTTCACTGAGCCCAGTGTGGCCTCATTTGTGAAAATCTCTAACTTGAGTGTAGTCTTTCAGCAGAGAAAATATTATAAACTGAGAAAAATTACCTTCAAATAAAGGTCTACTTAGCCTCAAAAAGAGGGAGTGAAAGAGATGGCTTTCACAAATGTATTTCGGTTTGCTTTAATTTATTAAGCTCTTATGAGAAAATTTCATAGCTTCTTATTACCTTTCTATAGTGACCTAAACACTGCATTTCTCTGCCTCTCAGGAATCTATGAGGATTTATCCTGTTTCCTTTTGGGAGTGTGGAGAAGAGAGATGCATGGAAGGGCACCATTGGGGTGACATACTGAATCATGATTCAAGCTGGGACTTGAATCATAGATTGCACTTCAGGTGTGGTGGCAAAGAGGACAGTCAGGATAGTGAGAGATAGGAAAGAAGGTGATACATTTAGGAAAGGGGTGATTATGCTAAGGCGTCAGGTTTATATGGAAGAATAATGACAGCTAATACTGGAAAGGGAAGTTTAATTTCATGGTGAAAGGGCTTACGTGCTAAGCTGAGACACTTGTTCTTAACTTAGGAGCCACTAATTGGTGGACATTTTGTATCAAGGAATAATACAAAAGGGGATATGCTTTAGGAAGAATAATCTGAAAACAATGGTTAGATTAGATGGTGGATAGGATGAGATGGAGAACGGGGCCCTAGAAATCAAAAAGAAGCAATGGTTCCCTAAATCTGCATGACCTTTGACAGTTAACAATGTGGTTTCACACAGAGAACCTTACTTGAGCCTTATAATAACCCTGTGATATAAGTTGTAAAGATATCCTGTTTTAGAGATAGGAAAATCAAGGCTCAGTTCGGATCCTCTGATTCATGCCAATGTTCCTTTCACCATACTGTGTTGCTTTTGAGCAATTTGGAGGTCAACTCTACAACGGTGGGCCTTTAGATAGTGCTCGGCCTCAGAGATTCTGGGAGTTCTTTCAGGGGCTGCAGTTATAGGCTCAAGGCTCACAGTTCAGCCCCTTCTTACCATAGCTGCTTTTCTTATATGTTGGGCTTTCATATAAGATTTCCTTTGCCAAAGGAGTTATAGAGGCAAACAAACGAATTAAATGAAAAACCATTTAAAATTGCCAATCTAAAGAACTTTGTGATTAATTAGCTAAGGAGTGTGATGGAGAGAAAGAGAGAGAACCCAAGACTTACCTTATATGATCTGGGTTTGAGTACCTGGAACAATGGTAACAGCAGTAGGACTGGTTTGAGAAGGCGAAAATGGTAAGTTTGGTTTTGGATGAAGATAAAGATATTGTTTACATATCCTGCAGAATCTGGAGAAGAATTAAGACCTAATTTCTACTTATAAAGATTTGAAATTTTTAGAAAAGATCCTAGTAGTTAATGCTTAACAGTTTAACTGAAATGAATAACTCAATAAAGAAGTCCTTCAAATTGAAGAACTACTGTGATGTGGCTTGAGAACACTTCATGGAAATCTTGGAATTGAGCTGGGCCATAAATATCATTTTAATGGTTGACAGAGGATTTCCGCCAGTAGAGAGTTGGACACTTATATAACTTGCCAACTCTGGGTGGCATTCATTTGGTAAAAGGCAATGTTTTCTAATTTTGCAAACGTGTTGGGATAAATTCATTTTCTGCCATTAGCATAAGAAAATATAGAGGGAGATTGTTACAAACCCCAGAGAACTACTCATGGACCCAGGGAATTTTGATGATGAAAGCTGGATGTTAGATGGTATTGACGACAGCAACCAAATAAGCATTCAGTAGCTGATCACTTGCTTTCCCGTCATGTAAACTGATGAGGTTGACTCCAGGTCAAACTAGACAGTAGATTGTGAGCGTTTGACTTCCTGAATGTTTCCACAATGTCACTAACAGGATCAGATAGGAATCAACCTCATCCAGAGAGAAGAAACAAGGAAAACAGCAGCAGGGGCCACAAAAGAGAGGAGACTTAACAAAAGAAGAAGACAAAGAAGTTATGATTTCCTGTCTATTCTTACTTGCATGTGGCAAATGAAAAATGGCTTCATCTGCAGACTCTGTATCTACAAGATCTGGCTCGGAATTTTTCTCAAGTCCATTCTTTGTGTGAAATTTCAAATGTCCTCTTGCTCATAGAATACCACTAAAAGGCTCCGGAGAACACAGCAAAAATAGAAACAGGTATGCCCACCAAACAAAACTTTGCCTCCTGGAAGCACATCAGCCTAGAGTTCAGCCTGAACAAAAGAACCCTAAAAATTTCCCTTTTCTATTGTTCTAAAAGATTGTAAAAGTTCTCTAAATGTAATTTTTATCACCTTACATTTTTTTTTACCACTTATGAACATATGTGTTTTTTATGATATTCACAACATACTTGTGTCACAAGATTCAAATTTAATTTCCTGCAATTACTGCACAATATGCATGGCAAAAAATGATATAAAAATGACAGAAAATAATAAACAGTTACACCATTTCTTCTAAGTTACCTTTTGGAAATAAAACTCGTGCATAACACAGTCAAGGCTTTTGATTGGCTGTCTCCAATCCATGTTGTGTAGAGGCATTGGTAATAATCGTTAGAAATTTTCAAATCTTCGGATAATAGCAGGATTTAGTTTATTGGGAAATTATCATCCTGTACACCCAGAGATTAAAGAGAGGTTGTAACTTCTTTCTTACTACTTCGGAAATGTGGAGTTATGGTGGTTAGCTGGTGGTTTATCGGCAATGCTTTGCACCTTTTAATTTGGAGTCAAATGTACTTGAGCTAATTTATTCATGTCATTATGTACCTCATTTCTTACAGGTAGCAATAATAAACTTGTTGACAAAAGCTTATTTGTGACAGAGGTGGAGGAGAAATCCTTCCTCTTCCTATTTCCATAGAGGACTACCACATGATATAAAGAACTTGGGATCTAGGGCCAGCAGATCTGGTTTGAAACCCTTCTTCACCACTTGATAACTACAGCCCTGGGACAAGATTTTTAATCATTTTAAGCTTCACTGTCCCCATCACTAAAATGTACATTTGAAAAGCTTCTACCTCATAGGGTTGTTGGAGACGAAGTGAGATAATGCATATATGCCTGGTATAAGGTAAGCACTCAATACATGTTAGCTATAGTCAAAATGATGATAGTGCTGCCCACAATGACAAAGGTGTGTGTCCAAGGCCTTTTCTAAAGCAGAAAATAATAGTTATAGTATATTGAGGTAGATGTTACAGTACAGTAATTTTTGTTGCATGAATGACACCTCCCACCTGTGTTTATTTGCTTAGTTCTAATTCAGGCAACCGAAAAAGGGACAAAATATGTTTTGTCTTACTAGGTGTAATTTTCATGAAATGTCATCCTTGAATTGGCTTAACTTCTCCCAAATGTTCATGAGTGGGAGAAAATTCTCAAGCAAATAGGAAAAGAAAGGAAGAAAGGAGGGAGGAAGGGAGGCAGAGAGAGAAGGAGAGAGAAAAGAAGAAAGAGAGGGAGAGAGAAACATCATCTTCTGCTAAGTAAGGTACATTGACAGCCTTCATGTCAGTTTTTGACGGCTATGGTTTGTAAGGACGAGCCCTGTTTTAGTGTTTTTTCTTCATTGAAACATAGAAAATCTTACTTTGAGGGGGACTAGAGCTCCCTCTTCCAATTATTTGCTCTCCTTAGCAAATTCGCTGACGACGAGATACCCAACGACTGAGCAATAAAATGACATAACGGAGGGAACTGAGGATTATTTAAGACATTCTCATGTTGCCTTCATTCCCTGGTTGCCCACTGTTTCTTTATATTTCACCTATTACTGTAGTTTTATCTAGTTTTCCAGCCCTAGATCAGAGTTAACAAGAATGAAGGAGTCTATGATGAATGAAGAGTCCTTAGAGGTCTCTGCTAAAAGAGAATGGAGGTGGAAGAGGAAGAGCAGTAACAGGACATGGGTTCTTTGAATGGGGTTGAATGAGAAGGTCAAATCCTTAGACCAAGTCTGTATGTTGGCTGCCTCGAGCCCCATGTTGAGAGTGAATGAAATATTGCATCCAGGTTCAATGGGACCAAGTAACAGTCAAGAATGATTATTGAGGTCTGCCATGGGCCCAGTATAAGAGCCATATGTTTATGTCATCCTTGGTCCAGACGTGAGGGGCCCGCACTGGATTATAAAGGCAGGCCAGAGTATAGGAGCAGTGATCATAAAGAAATTAAGGAAAGTAGGGCCATAGAATCCAGTTTCTCACATAGAGCTTACTCCTGTAGGTGACCCATGGGTAATGGTTAGTATCATATCTCTTCTCTGCAGTAGATACAGTTGAACAGCTCTGACACTTAAACAACTATGGATTGACTACTGATTCACACCATCATCACACTCACCTACATCACATACATATACCTTCTCCTTTTATTGACTTGAAATAGAAATTATTTGACATGAATTTTTTTAAAGGTCATTTGTCATGGAAGCCCAGGTCACCTTGCTTCATTGGAATTTTGGATACATATTGATCACCCAGGTATGTTTTATGTCTTTAATTTCATGAGCTTCACATTGGTTGTTGAAATATTTTAATGAAAAAACAGCCATAATAATTTTTAAGTGATTGAACATGTGTATGTCTTGCTTAGCACAGAGTACATTTTTAAATGTGAGTAATAAGCCAGTGGCATGGAAACAGCAGGTTTCCACCAAAAAGCCATCTTGAAATCACATTTGCACGTAAACAGAAGTCTCTCATCACCAGAATTTCCACTTCAGTTAACAACACTGAAACAATCCACTGATCTTTGCTTTAGTTCAAGTTCTTTCTTGGGGCGAGTGCCCCCAAGCTAGTTCCCCTTAATGAATTAAAGATCTATGTATAGGAAACATATAGAGCTGTTCTAGTGTATGTACATGTAAACATTCACAGAGTTGATTTATTGTGATCCTTGTTTTCTTTTGAATTAATACCAAATGTGAAAAGAAAATGCTTTAAAATTAAATGTTTTATAATGGTCACTCATTGAAAAGAGTACTGGCAGATACAGACTGAGTATTATTACAGTGTTAGTTCAAAACTGTGAAACATATAACTCGGTAACCTCTTTACAGGAGTGGAGATTTAAGACTCAAAGAACTCACTGCTCAGGCTGCATTAATGCAAGTGGAGTGTCTATATCACTTTCTGAGCTCTGAGGAACACAATTATATGTATTTGTTTTTAGTGCTGGTTCCCCAGATGTAAGAGGAACACTGACAAATTAGAATTATCCAGAAGAAGACAAATGTAAAGGAGAGGGAGTTTGAAAACCATGTTTTATGAGAAATAGTCAAAGGAAATAGATACGCTTTTTTTCTGAAGAGTCTAAGTTGTCTTCATGTAATTATCAGAATAATTTGAAAAAGGGACAACCTGCTTTTTGTTGCTCCCTAGAGCAGAACAAAGAATGGGGTGGAAATATTAAAAAAGCAAATTTTGCCAAAATGTGAAGTGGATGTTGCTAAAGATCGGAGATCTGGTTTTCTCATTATTCCAGCAAGGGCTGGTTGGTCTCTGTGCTTCAGCTGCTATACAGGGCTCCCCTGCCTTGGAGGGAAGGGGAAACTACCTTCAAGGACTCTCAAATTCTCTAATTTCTTCCTATCACTCTTTGATCTGTCAGTTTGGTTCCATTCAGTCTTATAGATGTAGTTTATCTCATAACAATCAATGAATGATTGATCGGAAATTGTGTCAATCAAATCTTTTTGTAGATAAAATCATATTATAAATGCACATAAGTAACACACTTTTTAGAGGAAACAGAATGCAAATCTTTTGTTAAGAATCTTTTTGCAGTGCAAATAATTATTTCCAAAATGAAACATTTTTATTTCCTTGGTTTTTCTTACATGGAGACATCTGTATATCCCAGCAGTGCAGGATGCCCCACAAGTCATTAAATAGAAGGACTTCTGATTCTTTGGTGTCATGGATAAGACACTGAGGCTCCACCTTACTCCTCTTTTCATTGAATAAACACTTCATTAGAATGTTTCACACTGGAAATATTAACACCAAATTAATGACATTTGGTGCCATCAGGGAGCTACAACATTAGCTTCTTGTTCCCTCTGTGGGAGTTATGAAAGCTCCTTCCCAGGTCTCATATTAAATAGTTATGGGATCTGCTTCGCCTGCTTAAACTGCAATTTCCTCATCTGTAGAATGGTGCTAACAGCACTACATGGCCTTGGCCATGAGGGCTGCATCCACATATACTACTACGTGTGAAATATGTAATTTCAAGATGCTTTGAAGAAGCTGCCTCTATTCTGCCTAGGTTGACCAAACCAGAATTATTTGAAGACAGAAGCGATCTTTAAAGGAATCGTTAAATCAATGTCAGGCAGCACCATACTTGCCAAAGTATAACTAGACATGTATTTTGGGGCAGCCTTTTACCTCCAGTTTCTCTAAAAACATTAGAAATTAGAAAAACATTCCATCTAAAGCAATGAATAAAAATAATGTTCTCTAAAGTTGTGATCAAGATGAGATGTCTAACAACATACTTAAATAGGAGTTACTGTTTAGAGAAATTTACGTAAAATTAGAGGAAATGACATAAAACCATTTGATAACTTATGAAATCTTATTTTCAGGGGGCAAATCTAAGTGTTTGCTTAGGGGCAGAATCACATTTTGTATGTTCTTGGTACCATTTTATAAAAATCTTTCTCTCTGTCAACAGGTTTGCATGGTATTAAAGCTGCTGTCTTGGTGAGGTTGCTAGGGAGTGGCAGATAACAGTATCTCCAGAAACAGGAATATTTACCCCATTAGATCAATGCCCAATGGTCTGGAATGTCCACAATCGCAAGTACATCCTAGAATGGACAATTCTGTTCTCCAGTTCAACGTTTTATATTTTCAACAATCCAATGTCTAGAACTAGTATCCATTAATAATATTTCCTTCTCCTTATTTCTTAAAATGAAATGAAAAGAACAAGTCTGGTCAGGAGAAGAAAAGTGGTCCTGACTCACACTTGCTGTGTAACCCCAGGCAAGTCATTTCCCCTCTGGGCCTCCATTCCAAGCTGGATGAAACCAGAAGGTGGCAAACTACAGTCTGTGGAAAAATCCTACCTGCTGCTTGCTTCCTTATGATCTGGTCATCAATAAAAGGCCAAAAGAAGAAGAACATGTTGTGACATGTGAAAATTATAAGCAATTCAAATTTCAGTGCCATAAATAAAGTTTTTTTGGAACAGAGCCACACCCATTATTTATGTGTCGTCTATGGCTGCTTTGGCACTAAAACGGCAGAGGCGAGTAATGATAACAGAGGTAGAGGCTCCGAAAAGCCAGAAGTAGATACCATCTGGCTCTCTGCACAAAAAGTGTGTCGATCTCCTACACAGTTACTAAGGTTGTTGCCAACTCAGATTATTCATAATTTTTTCCCACTAACTTTACCTGAACTCTCTTTCCTTTCCAAATCTTTAGACTTCAAGAATTAAGAATTTAAAATAAGTGAAGCGATATCGACAAAGTGAAACGGCAAAGCCAAGGATGGAATGAATGCCTCACCGGACGCCCTCCACAGCATCCTGCTTTCCTTATCGCTACTGGGACATCTTTCTGTCTGAATCTCTGCTCCTCCTCTTTGACCTTTCTGGGTTGGACTCGCCAGTCACCACTTTTTTTCTTTTTTTTAGTTTTATTTATTTATTTTTTATTATGGTGACATCGGTTAACGAAATCCCTTAAGTTTCAGGTGTACAATTCAACAGTAACGCACATCTATATCGCATGGTGTGTTCACCACCCGTGGTTAGATTTCTTTCTGTCACCATATATTTGACCCCTTTTACCTCGTCTACTTCCTCCCTCCTCCAGTCCTCCCTACCCTCTGGTAATCACTAGTCTATTGTCCATGTCCATGAGTCCCTGTTTGTTTGTCCTGTTTATTTGTTGCTTTTAGGTTTATACAGCACATATAAGTAATATCATGTGGTTTTCAACTTTTTCTATCTGGCTTATTTCACTTAGCATAATTATCTTGAGGTCCATCCATGTTGTCGCAAATGGCAGTATTTCATCTCTTCTTATGGCTGAGTAATATTCCATTGTATATATGTACCACAGCTTCTTTAGCCAATCATCTATCATAGGACACTTCGGTTGCTTTCATGTCCTGGCCACTGTGAATAATGCTGCTATGAACATCGATGTGCAAGTATCTTTTCAGATATAGGTTTTCAAGTCTTTGGGATAAATACCCAGTAGAGAGATTGCTGGCCCACAGTCACTTCTCGCCGTCCTCCTCTACTGTACTGCAATGACGATAGACCCTTAGATTTATATAAACATGTCGAACAAGAAAAGGGAATATTATCTTATCTTACAACTATAACAAACAAAAATTCCAATGGAAGAGTGGCAGAATTAAAACCCTAATCTTATGATTTCTTGGCTGCTTTGTTAGTGGCCCCTTCCAGCAATTCAGATGATAATTGTTAACATTTATTGAGCATTTACTCTTATATGGAGGGAGAGTCTTGAACTTGGAAAGCAGTCATTTTGCATGCGACAGCCGTAGCCAGACACGCTCTCTCTCTTTTATCACCTCTAATCCCTCTGCTGTTTGCTTCATCTATGTAGTTGCCTATAAGGTGTTCTCTTGTAGGATGTATAATCGAATATAAACTTTTGCCTGGAATCTTTTATTTTCTATTACAAAATATATATAACATTTTCACATTTGTAAACTTTGCCCCATAAAAATAAGATTTTTTAAATTATAAGAGGAACTTTAGGTAAGTTTCCCTAAATATCAATTCCTACTAAGGCTTTCGAGAGCCTTTTGTCATTCTGGGGTGTGTCGCTACCTTCTTAAGTGAGCAACAAGACTTTTTGCTGATGTGTCAGGGTTGCAAGTGTAAATCTCAATAAAACTCAAATTTAGACCGTTCTCAGCATGGAAAAAAAAAAAAGAGATAGAATATATGTACATTCCTAAAGGCCATGAGAGTAAACTTGTAATAAGAATTTAGTTAAGTCATTGATGAATTCGGCAAATGTTTATTCGTGCCTTCTGGGTCCAGGAAACCATGCCAGACACTATGGAGTGTAGGAAATAGCACACAGCGTGGAGGGCAGGGCAACTAGGACACAGAAGAAAATCATACCATCACCATAAGAGGCCGGCGAATAAACACCTATGCGAGTTTAGAGGTCTATTTTCTGGGTTAAACACACGTAGCTTCTTAGAGAAGCTGGCATATGATGTGTACCTTGATGGCTTGGGAGGATTTTCCTGGGAAATATAGGGGACACGTTTTCCCTGGATGGAGGTACAAGGCCTGAATAGAGGCCAACTGAAATGTATTCCTCTAGCAGATATCTTTTTTCTGGATTTATTATGAGAGACAGAGAGAGAGAGAGAGAGAGAGAGAGAGAGAGAGAGAGAGAGAAAGAGAGAGAGAGAGAGAGAGAGAGAGAAAAGGAGAAAGAATAAAGTGTAGTTCTGAAGTCAGGATTTTTCTATGTTGTTATTTCTCACTTCATATCTTTAAAGTTCTAGTGCCCTTTGAAGACACTGCTCTGAAGCTTTTACAACTAATCTGAGAACATTTGTACCTAATTTATACAGAGATGATAGATCCTTGTACTGCACACATGGTCTGCATATTCTGGATTGCTAAAGCCATTCTGATCATTATTTTTATTTGTTTTATGATGGTGATAAAAAGAAAGTGTGTTGCATTTGCAAAGGTTTTTAAATATTATTTATACCTAGGATATCTGTTTGCACGCTCCTAAATAATAAAAACAAATGGATTTGTCTAAATTTGTGGTATAATATGGGAATAATAGAAGAGCTTTTATGTGTCATCATGAGGAGTGATAGAGAAAGAAGATTAGGGGAGAAAAAACTTTGAAAATCAGAGATCTTGTTGGTACCTCTTGATGAACTAATAATTCAGATCTAATTGATCACAGCTTTAATTGTCTATAATCTCTATATACTATGGTAGACTTGTGAGATATTACTAATCAAATTAAAACTAATTCAGCACAATCTCCGATTACAGAATATTTTGTCTCTCCTTCAGGTTTGGATAGTTGAGGCAATGTAGTGTTGATGACATGCTCAGCCACATGCCTGCACAGTTTAAATGGCTTTTGAAGACACGTTTCATGGAGTTGCACTGTGTAGTGGCCTTACACAACTGAATCTAATAAAAAAAAGGAAAGGACTATAAATTTTTTTAATTATGAAAAAATGATAACACAGTTATGTTTCAGTTCAAATGTATAAATCTGCTATACTTTTCCCATAGGGTTTCTGTGGTAGCCTTGTTCCTTAGCACACAGAGTCAAGGAAAGTGTTATAGACTGAATGTTTATGACCCCCAAGTTCATATGTTGAATCCCTATCTCTCCAATGTAACAGAATTAGGAGGTGGGGTTTTTAGGAAGTAATTAGCATTAGATGAGGTAATGAGGGTGGAACCCTGATTACTGGGATTAGGGACCTTAGTAAAGTCCCAAGAGAGCTTGCTTCTCTCTCTGCTCTCTACCACGTGAAGACAAAGGGAGAAGACAGTCATCTACAAGCCAGGAACAGGGTCCTCTCTAGACATTTGATCTGCTGGTACCTTGATCTTGGAGTTTCAAGACCCCAGAACTGTGAGAGATAAATGTTTGTTGTTTAAGCCACCCAATCTATGGTAATTTCTTGTAGCCACCTGAACTGACCGAGACAGGGAACAATGAAAATCCTTGTGAACCCTAAGAGTAGATTTTTTTTGTTCTGGTCAATGTTGAATTGTGTGGCTTTACTGTGTTGAGTTACAGACCAAGGAGGAGATGAATGGGCTTTCATGACTCTCTTTTAATGGGATAAACATCAGCCTAAATCATTATCATAGGAAAACACAAGAAAAACAAACTAGGCTTCCCTGCCCCTAACCCATGGCTTAGTCCATGCACATACCCTCTCTTGGTACATGGAAAATTCTGCTCTATTAAAAGCACTTTTTAACCAACAAGATGAAGGACATTATTTCAAGTCTACTCTGTGGTTGCTAAAGGCTACTAAATATATCACAAAAGAGTACAGATTTCTGTCACATATTAGCTAAACTTTCTTTTTGGAGTGGTCGAAATTCTTTAATTTTCCCTAGTTGTTCTCTCTGATTCTCCAGGATAAAATTTTTTTTTACATTTAAATTTCGCTGCCCACAGGCCTCCAAATTTATCACCAACCTCTTAGTCTTCAGAGTCTTCTCATGTAGATAGAGTCTCTCTCAACTTCCTATCACCAAAGTTCTCATTTCCTGCATCTGTCTGTTACTATGGGAGTGGCATCTTCCACTGATGTTCCCAAGTACCCCATTTTTATCTACTTCTTAACACTTCACATGCTGTATTAAGTTTGCCTATTTACATTCCCATGATCCTTACATGACTATAAATAACTTGGGAGCATAAATAATATCTTAGTCACACAGCATCCCCAGTATCTAGCATAGACAGATGAATACCTGATAAACTTAATAAATATGTTAAATAAATTTTAATTCTTGTGTGTATGGCTTATTCTGAACAACCTCTGCTCTTACCCTGCACCTGGTCTGAAGCAGAATCTAGCTCATGAGTGCACTTTAAAGCTTCAACTCCACAAACCATGGGACAAAAAGTTTTTACTTAAGATCTCATGTAGAGATGGGAAGAAGATACACATAAAACATCACCTAGAACAAAAGATTCTTATTCCTGATTGGATGTCTCTGATCTTCCCACCAAATTTAGTTTTCCCCATCAATTTCTCAACTGATCACAGTGTTTTCCACACAGCTTCAAAAAAGGCTTCCCCAGCCCTATTCCTCATCATCAGTCACCCATTGTCTCTGTAATTCAGCTCCTCTCCTCTGCTGGCATACCTCATTCAAAACAAATTGGAAAATTATTTAAACAAGGATGATCTCATTTTTCTCAGCATACTAGTATGTTGGGGGAAAGAAGGGACTGAGAGGAGTCTTAGTTGACCACAAATAATGGATTAGTGAATGACCAATGGTATGATAAAAAGTAATTTGAGAACACATTATCTATTCCATCTACTGGATCTTTTTTCTATTCTCTGCCTTCCTATTGTAAATTTTCTCAATTCTCAGCAAATATCTTGAGAAATCTGTTAACATTTCCTCTAACTGGACCCTTCTAACAATTTTAAAGAAATAACGTCTTTAAAATTGCCTTGGAGGAATAATTTCTAAGCTTGGGGACCAGTCTCTTATCAAAAGTCTTTTGTTCCTTAATGAAAATGATAAGACATATATATATATAGCAAAAGACCAACAGTAGGCATTCTAGTGGACTTTCTGGCCACAGCAGTGAACAGGCATGATAATACCATCTTCCTCATAGAGGAACTATGAGGACAAAATGAGATACTACAGCTTATCACACATAGTAAATATTAGTTTTTATTAATGATATTATTAATTAATGCTAACATTAGTTAATAATCATTGTAATCTTGAAGAATCGTCTAAAGAATTTTAGCAAAGGACCTTATAAAAATGGTATAGAAAGGATCCTTTCTAATTATTAGCATACTACACCAGCAACTCAACTTAAGCTCAGAGCCATTTTTAATACAATTGTTAATAATGCTATATCCTGAGGCATACTGCCCTAGACTTTCTGAAAAATGCTTGATTATGAAAGACATCAAACTCAATTCTCTAACAAAAAATTTAGTTGTCATTTTTCTGTTAAGTAGCAAAATCACATGGTTTTCTTTTTCTTTCTTCCTTTTATGCTATTTTATTATAGGCTCAAAAGCAAGAACAGGAGTTTTAGAAAAAAAATGATGCATCAATAGCTAATCATGTTGCTATGGACATGACTAGCTTTTTTCAGGAAATATTAGAAAGAAAATTAGAAAGAATGTTGAAGAAATGGAGAATTGATTTCAAGGACAAGATGTTTTGTGGTTAATCCTGCAAAGGCAAGGAGGCCTAGCTTTAAAAGAAATTGTCTGCATCCACAGCAAAAATGACAACAAAGATAAAGTTTCATTTCTGTGATAGTGTATTATGGCATAGAAACCAAGGGACGATTGACCTTTAAAGGGTCATCTGGAAGATGTTCCCTGGAAAAAATCCAGGATAAAGGATTCTGAATTTGTCATTTGTGGCTTAAATTCGGTGGAGAAACTTACAAGAAGAAGAAGAGACATCCTAGTGCGGAGAAAGAAGGCCACTTGAAAATCCTATAAACAAAAGTGTCCCAAGGCTTCTGGGAAATCAAATAGCTCTTACCAAACATCTGATGAATTAAGTGCACATGGATTTAAACGTTAAAAGAGAAGAACATGCTTTGTGAAAGTCATTTTGGGTTTTGTTAAGACCAATAAAGGAGGCAGATCTGTGTTTCCTCCCATGAATGTATTAATGTATTAAGTACTCCAGTAATATTCAAGCTCTACACTACTCCTTGGGGTATAGCTGAGAATGAAATTCTGTATTATGTATAGGGCAAGACATAAGGCGTATCTAAACTGACCACAGGAAGATTTGGGTTTCTCTTATATATATATCAAAGGGATTCCAATAAACACTATTTCAGGGCAAGCTCTGAACTAGCGGAAAAGCTATATATTCTCTTCTTTAATCTTTTAAAGAGCGATTGTAATGAAAAGAATATAAAATGTGCATTTGAAAGTCCTGGGATTGGTTTCCAGCCTCTCTACTTACAAACTATGTAATCTTGGAGAAGTAACTGGCCATGTAAAGTAATAATATCTACCTTAAAAAGACTGCTGTGGGATACTAAGTGACAGACTGTGTGTAAAGGCACTAGGTGAGCTGTTAACATTTTTTAAATGTATTTTTTTCCTTAGATCTCAGTGATGCAAAAAGGAATCTAAATATATACCTAATTTCTAGTCCATTGGGAACACTTAAGAGCTAACCTAAAATAAAAGAGGGGCAGTTTTCCTTTAGGTCATCAGACTCATAGGTTAATGATCTGTTAAAAGCTTACCAAATTCTCCTTTGAACTGTTCTGTATTTATCATCGTTAAGAACATTTTCCAAAATATATTCCTGAACCAAAATTTACAAAAGATGACTTGGTCTCAAAACAACACTGCGTGATTGGAGAAGTTTACAAAATACTGTAGCATATTAAAATCACTGAAAATGAATACCAAATGGGTGAATCATGGAATTCTTTTTTTAGTTTGAGATCTATTAATACCATGGCATACACTTTGAGAAATCTTTTGGGAAAATGGATTTTTATGTATAGATTGGTTTGTGTAAATAGGGTTTCTTTTTATTTTCCTTAAAACAATTGCTTCAAGCTTCAAAGAATGACACAAAAGGGGAAAGTGTTTCTTATTCCAGGATTTAATGTAAAAACTGATGTTCCACTAACCATATCTTTAGGATTTTATTTTAGCTGAAGGCCTGCATATAACAAGTACTTTGACTTTACTGATCTACCTTTGCAGAGTCCAGCTCATTCTCCATTACCTTCTGCCTTCTGTCCTTTTTCACACTTTTAAAATTCTACTGCCTGTATCAAAATTTCTCAAATTATTCTTCTCTTTTCTGTCATTCCTAGCTTCTACTGTTACCCCAGCATTTCGTATTGTTTAATTAGACATTACTCACACAAGACAACCCTGAAAAAAATTTATAATTTTATATAATTATATAATTTTTGAAATTGCTACATATTTTCTTTTTTATTTTAAGCTTCCAGTGCACATAAGTATATAAAGGCTCTGCTATGTCCTGCAGAAAAAGTAGCTTGGTTAGCCCAAGGATTAGTCCAGTGTTTTCAAACAATTTGACCACCCTATTTGTTAATTAATATCCAGTTTAGGAGGAGACCAGTTGGGAAGACTGAATAAATTTATGATCTCCTAGTGTATAGCACAGTGCCTGGCACTCAAATAAACACATGTGGAGTTTTAAGTACTTCTGGAATTTAAAGATGACTTGAAACAATTGAAACAGGAAGCCGAGGAACTAAATCATGCTTTCAGGATGCAAAGGGTCAATTAATGGAAACTAACCTTGTCAAATTTAAGCAGAAAAGAAATTTTTAAGGATAGTGATTAGCTTCCAGCAACTCTAAGATAAAAGTTTTGAGGCTACAGAGCCAGGAATACCCTAGGATGACAACTATGTTCTCTCGAGTTGTGATTAAGAGTAGATTTTTATAATTTTTAAGTTTTTCTTTTTCTTTTTCTTTTTTTGTTTAATATGGTGGTGGTATGGTGATGTGGCAGAAAGACCTGGGCTTGAATCCCAGCTCTTTCTGTGCCGCTTGACCTGGGAAAGTCAACCCTCCCTAGGTTGTACTATATAAAATAATGATCAGAAAACATACTTTGGAAGGCGCTTATGAGATTGAAATAAGGAAATTAATGTTAAGCTCCTGGTACACGTAGATAATTCATAACAGGTAGCTAAATTATATTCTAAAGAGAAATGTGCTAATTCAAGAAATGGCCTTTTAATGGCCCGAGGACATGATGGGCCAAGGACGAGGGGCAAGGTTAAAACGCACACCCCATCTGCCCTTGGCTCACAGACAGTGCTTTGGAGGCAGAGGTCTTCCCTTACACTCCAACCTGAGGGAATTTTGGACCACATCCCTCCTCTTAGGGAACTGGCTCAATGTTTGGACTATAACACTTTGATTTCAATTGCTTTTAAATGATTTATTGATTCTAATTAAATTTTTTAATGTATAGCAGAAACTAGTTAACTTTAATTTAGGACTGACATTTACATCCTGGGTATCCAAGGTGGACAATTCATTTTCATTATGGTGAAAAGCATCATTTAAATGTCAGAAAATTGCATATTTAACATTTGCAGTAATTAAGGGACTTTAATAATAAATCTGTCTTTATCTATTTACACACTTTCCTGTGTCCTGGTCTGGCACTTTCTTTAGTGAATCAACTATCACTAATTACTTCTTTTTGAAGTGTAAATATGTTTTAATTCTTCTTACAGGCCAAGTAGCACGTTTACTGTTTAACTGGTAATTATTTTCCCCCATGAATTACCTCCTTTTGGGGCTTCTCTCAGGGGAGCAAAAAATTTTGTTTACACTTTGCCTCTGTGGAAATCAATCTCCCTGTAATTCTGAGGGAGGCAGCTCAGGGAGCCCTTCCTCTGAGAGTCACACTCATCTCAACTCCAAATGGGGACAGCACAGTAACCCACAGGAATATGCTGTGGATGAGGATTGAAAAAACTATGAAAATACTTTGAGATTTTAATTTGCCTTTCAGTGCAGTGTACATGTTTAATATTTTAAAAATCTTTTATTGAATTATGGTTGACTTACAGATTGTTGAGGCCTGTCCCAAGGAAGATTAACCAAAATGTTGGTTTCTATAACCAACTGCTAAGGAACTTCAATACAGTTAATGAAGCCATGGGAACGAACAAGAGTTCAAATGCCCTTTGGACAGCAAAGGTTCACTTACATATCCCAGATACATCACAAGATGATCATTTATTCTAAAAATAGATCTACAAAATATTAAGACAGTTTATACACATAGTTTTCTGATATTCTGGAATACACATAAAGGAGAAGCAATATAAGTTAGCCTAATGTGAACATTACTTTCTAGGCTATTAATTTAAATTATTTTTTTTTCTTTCTTTTTTTTTTTTTTTAACTTAGATAATACATGCATATGATACAAAATTCAAGAGAAGCAGACAAATGTTTTATGATAATCTCTGGCTGAGGTCCTTCAGCCACCTGGATCCCCTTACTAGAGCTAACAACTATTTCCTATTTTTGTCTGTACTTTTCCAGAGATAATCTTCACACGTGTAAGTATGTATGAATGCATATTTTTTTGTTTTTCTCAAATGGAAGCATACTGTGCACATTGCCTTATGTCTTTTTTGGTCACTTGACAATGTTTTTTAGCCATGGTATTGCATATGAAACAAACTCATTGTTTTAAATGGCTGTTTAGAATTCCATTGCATAGATTTACCATAATCTACCTAACCTCTGTTAAGTTAATTAAACAAGGAGGCTATTAGACATGTGGCTTTAATGTTGGGTGGCCTACATAAGCAAAGCAAAATCTAAGCCTGTAAATGCTTCAAGTTTACAAAATTGGAACCTAAGGACTACCAATCACAAAGAGCCAACTGGGCTTTAAGCTTTAGCCAATCAATAATTTTCCTTACTTTGTTTCTGCCCTGTCTCTATAAAAGTGTCTTTCCAACTCCTGTTGGTATAGCTTTCCTAGCCACTTCTTGTTTCCATTCGAATAGATTTTTACTCAAATAAACTCTAAAAAATTTTAATATGCCTTGGTTTATCTTTTAACACTTGTCCCCCATCACATTATTTCCAGCCAAAAATTCACATTATTTCCAGCCAATTCCTATTAAAAAATACTATAGTAAACATTCTTGATTATAATTTATGTCATATCCTTGGAAGTATATCTGCAGAATAAATATCTAGAAGTAGAGTTGCTGGATCACAGGTTATATGCTTTTAAAATTCTGACTAATATTACTCTACTGCACTCCATGAAAATCGTAGGCATTTACTTTCCTACAAGCACTTTATAGGGGGTCTAGCTGTTGTTCATGTGCCAGAACCATATTGTTTTTTTTATCATTGTAATTGATCATTATATCATTGTATTGATAACTAGTAAATCCAGTCTTCCTTAATCACTCTGATTTCTTTTTATCTGGCTATTCTTGCCAATTCATTTTTTCATGTAAACTTTAGTTTGTCACATTTAGTTCTAAAATAAATTTGCTTGTATATTTATTGAGATTAAGGTAAATATATGGATACTATGAAAATTAACATATTTTTGACATTGTTTTTCCACACAAAACAAATGTATTTTCTTTCTTTCAATTCTCTTTTACATCTTAGTAGTTTTTAACAAAATCCAGTATCCATTGCTGATTAAAATTCTCAGCAAACTAGCAATAGCAGTGAACTTTCTCCACCTTTTAAAGAGTATCTACAAAAAAGTCATGGTTAGCAACATAGCTTATGTTAAGTGACTGAAACTTACCCCAAAGATTGGGAGTATGACAGAGATGTCCTCCCTTACCACTTCTAATCAACATTATACTGTTGGCCTACTTGGCACAGTGGGGTAAGAAAGAGAAATAAGAGGAATCCAGATCGCAGAAGGAATTCACCTCTCTTGCACTCACATCCAATGACCTTATTCTCATGAACACACCTAACTGCAAAGAGACTTCCTTTCTAAAAGGAAGAAAAGGTGGATATTGGGGGCAATTAATTATCAGCTAACTGTTCTTGCTCTAGTCATGTGTTCTTGACACAATAGATCAGACCTCTACTACAGTGTGACTTTGGGAGACTTGTGGCTGTCAGCTCTATGACCCTGTGGAAACTGGCCAACCCATGTAGTAGCTCCACAGCTCACACACTCCTATTTGTGTGCTCTGTTTCTCTCTAGCCCATTGCCAGAAAATAGTAACATTGAGAACTTGGAAATGTCAAGTAATAGCTATAATTATTTGCATGTAGTCTATGTTACATCGAGAGGAAGACACTAAGATTAAGGATCAGACTTCAAAACTTTTAACTAATATTTTTTAATGAAGAAAAAAATCAGATCAAGGAGAGGTGTGCCATTAAAGCTGAAGAAACATCTTGCTCTAACCTAATCCCAACTGCCATTGGCACAATAACTTACAATTATTTATAGACCATCCTTTTTCCCCATTTAAATTTTGAATTTTGGATAGAATAAAAGACCAAGGGCTAGAGATGTATTCAGAGGTTGCGATAGCTTTACTATCTTAAGGCCAAGTAATTTCACTCTAATGATGATATAATGCTCTTCTTTCAAAACTCATTTACTTCCAAAGCATGAAAGTAATATCCGAAATACAGAGAAAACCCTCAATTCTGAAACAGAGAAAACCTCAAATTTCTTCCTGGGTATACACAGGACTAATTCAACCACCAGATGGGAGGCCCAACTTACCATACTAGAATAATTAAATCATGATCTCAAAGATATTTCAGTAATAATGTAAATAAGTACAAGATGGCTACACACTAATTTCCTGGTACTAATTTTATAGTGTGGAAGTTATAATTATAGAGATGACATATTTATTGGGCAATAACTTCAAAAGAGGAGCTCTAAAAAAAAAATCTTGGTTTCTAGAAGTGCATTCAAGATTCCTATGGAGCAAGGGTAGGGCCCAAAACTCAACTGTTGAAAGTCTAGGAGTGATGGAGGAAAAGATTAAGATATGAGTATAAGAGAATGTTATGAATCTATTCTCAGAGTTTATTAATTCCATCTTTGCTTTCTGCCAAAGTAAAAATTTTCTAAGACATAGCCACATCTTTTAGAAATTTGAGTTTGGCAGAAAGTTATTATTTTATCATCTTCCAGTATAATTTTGTTATACAACTATGTGAAGTATATATGACAAGTAATATTGCATATGATGTTGCCGGTAGATCTGAGTAGATCAGAGATGACTCTAGCTACTGGCAGGGTAGGCATAGAGCTGTGGGAGCCTATTTTCTGTCATTGTTCTGAAGAACAGGCCCCCTGATATATAGTGAGTCAGAAGCAGAGGTTACAACCTGGACTTGAAACTGACATCTGAAGTAGAGGGTAGTCTTGTGGGACTGAGCCCATAACCTGTGGAATCTGATGCTATCTCTGGGTAGAGAGTGTCAGAATTGAGTTGAATTGTAAGATACCCAGCCCATGTTGGAGAATTGCTTGGTGGTATAAAGAATCACCCCCCAACACACACATACACCCACATATGGTGGAATTAGGTGCAGAAGTCTTATAGGCACATGCCATGTACTTTATATATACTAACTATCTATAAGTTTTTCAATGTTTAACTCCTATGATAGTTTACAGTAGGCTCCACTATTCTCTTTAGTCAGAACACCTTCTCAGATCATGTATTTATAGTACCTGATTCTGTGACCAACTCAAAATATAGTATTTATATTCACTTGTTTTTAATTAATATATGTATTTATAGCCTGGGTCAATAGATAATCTTCAAAAATTGTAAATTGTTTGAGAAAAGATAGGGAAGAGAAGAAATAAACAACCACATAGATTGTTCACATTTCCACGGAAGCCATAGTGTGTTGTGTATATCCTGGAAGCCGCCAATGAATATATAATTACCCATTCACTTATTTGTTCACTCAGGGAAAGGTATTTGCTAACTAGGCACAGTGCTTACGGTACAGTTAGAATAATTATCCAAATGTTTCTGAATTATTTGCCCTGACTTGCCTATTCCAAGCACAGATTTTGAGAAATAGTCAAAACTAAGCAAAAAAAAGAAGAAAAGAAAAAGAAAGTGGCAAAGAGGGAGCTAAGAGAGGAGAGGGGAGGGCAGGGGAGAAAGGGAAAAGAAGGAAGAGAGGGTGCACAAAACACTATACAAAATGTGAGTATCTGAAGGTTCCTAGTTGTCTTCATGAGGAAGTATGGGCTGGAAGTGGTTCCCTGAACTAGTATGACCCATTAAAATTGCCACATTACTCCATCGAATATATTTAATTGTTAATTATGTAGATTGATTATGGAATCAAGACACAGTAAACCAATTAGATCATATTTAACTGTCTCTTCGTTAGAAATTGCCCTCTACAATGTATGTTTGTGTCAATAGTCAAAAAGGAAAAATCTATTGTTATTAACATCTTAGTGCCCAGAGTAAGAATCTAAATAATAGATGGTAGAAAGATGAGTATAAGTAAACTATAAATAGTGACACTTCACAAATCAAACCATTCTGGGTAAAAATGATTTATCATTAATAGACACACTTGTTGTCTTCCTAAATCATTAATCATTAACCATAAACAGAGTTTATATTATGCATTTGCTTTGCAGTCTGATATTGGTTTTGTAATTTGACATGATTTTGTCATCTTGAGTTACTGACTTATTAACCCTGAGTTTCAGTTTCCCTATCTGCAAACAGATTATAATAGCTACTGTGATGGGTTTAATAAGAAATCAAGACTAAAGAGTAAATATGCCAAACAGAATTGATGTGGAAGGACACACCCTAACCTTCTGCCACCCCCCCCCTCCTCCCACATACACCATCCTCCCAATCCATAGAAATTCTAACTAAGGCATTAGCAACAATGAAAACAAATTGTTAAAACATAGCCAAGGGACTTCTGGTTAAAATGGAGATAACTTTTAGTTATCTCCCAATAAAAGTTATTTTACCCTCCAATGCCACTATAATGAAGCCCACCACTTAAATATGAAATGATAGCCAAAGATGACTAGAAATTTGAAGATGACCTGTAACATAAAAGGTAGAACCCAGAACAATCAGGAAAGAGGAATTTGGAGGAAAGCGATGGAGTAAGCAGGAGAAAACATAAGAAAACACCCACTATTATTAATATACTTGAAAGAAAATGTGCAGATGAAACAATAATAAGATGCAATAGTTCAAAAAGGAACAGAGAATATGAAAGAGCTTTGAAAATTAAAAACTATCAATAAAATGAATAAAATATAAAGTCCCAGAGGTAGAATAAAAAGACAATGGCATGCACCAAGACATTTTACAATATTAATATTTTCTAAAAAGGTAAAAGAAATAGTCGAATATGAAGAATGAGTCAGATGACAGCAGATTTTTAGGGACAGTACTGACAGCTAGAAAACTGGAGCAATTCAAAATTCAAAAGGGAAATGATTTCTATACCCAACCAATCAATCCAACATGAAGTCAAAATAGAGATATTTTCAAATATATAGAGCACCGAATAGCTTACCCCTTACATGACTGTTTATAAGAAGCAACTGGAAGACACAGGTCCACAAAACAAGGGAATAAATGTATAAGTATGACATTCAATATTACATAGCACAAAAAAGAAATCTCAAGACGATATTTGTGCATCAGGCCTAAAGGAAACCTAAACACAGATTAGAGAAAGAAATTGGTGTATAAAGTAGGGGGGTTACCTGGGGAAAAATGAGGCTGATGAATTGCTTTTCAATTTGAATTAAAATAGAAAAACAAACAAAAAAACTTGAATGTTGTTTATATTTTAAATAAAATGTCATAAAATTTGAAAATAAAAGATATTTCACACAAGTCAAAAGAAAACTTTTTAAAATGTTGATATCAGACAAAATATAATTATGGCAAAAAAGTACTGAGACAGGATCACTCTAAAAAATGAAAGGTGCTTTTCACTGAAGGGCTATAACAAACACATTTGTTTTTACTTAAAGCCTTAGCCTAAAGAAAATGAAAGCAAAAGCTGACAGAATTCTAAGCAGAACATGATATATCCATAGTAGGATATTTCAACACATCTCTCAGAAACTTTCTCAATCAGACCAAAAATTAGTAAGACTATAGAATGTTTAATAACAATTAACAAGCTAATAGAAGTGACAGATTTTTTGTTTTCATGTTCACTGTTATATCCCTATTGCTTAGAAGAAGCCCACCACTTAAATATGAAATATTTAATAGGTACTTGGCATATAAAAGACATTAAATATTTCCTGGATGAATGAATGAATGAATGAATATATGGAATCTTGCACCCAACAAATTAAAAAATATACACTTTTAAGTACATGCAACACATTTATAAAACTTAGCCATGTACTAGGCACACAGAAAACCTGAAATAAATTAGGAATATTGGAATGTGTCCCATGACGTCTGACATAGTTAGTTGGTGTTTATAATCATCATTTTGTTTCTTTACAGAGAATGTAAATCAATCCCTTCTGTATCTGTTAAAGACATTTGTATTTCTAGTGAGTGAAATATTGACATATAGAGGAAATGTGTTGAAGTTCTTAATAGTTCCTGCTCTGCTGATAAAGCGGAATTATGACTGAGCCCAAAGGAAGTATTTAACTTAACTGTAAGCTCCAGTGCCCCATTTTGCAAAATTTGGGGGTGGGACTATTTGTATCTACAGTCTTTTCCAATTATAAAATATAACTGCATATCAATACAAAAGTCCTGTCCATCTTTCCTTCTCTTCCTTACTAAATTTGTTTACCAAAGAATGTAACCTGGCTTATTTGTAAGTAATAAAGAGCATCTTGACTCATCCTAAAGTAGGTTAAAAAGACTTTGTCAGCAAGTTCTCGTGCTGAGTGTACAGGAACGTTGCCAGGTATAGAGTGAAGCCTAAAAAAATATACCACTGGATGAGGAGCTGTCAGCTGAAGGAGACTCAATAGCACATACTTGTATAAATGGAATAGAGATTTCAAGAAGAAAGTAATTTCTGAAATGCCACTCTGTCATTAAAGATGGCCTCTTGGGGTCTACAATTTCTCCAGAAGGTCAAGAAGCGTCCTACCTTGATCTGGAATAGTCTTGGCACTTTCCCATACTTCCTTCCCAAGTTTAAAGCCTTAATATCAATTCAACCTGTCACAGTACTCCAATTATCTCTGGGACAAAATATACCACAGTTCAGTACTGTAAGACATCATGTAGCTTATAAATGACTAAGTTTTGCCCTGACTGATAACATTTTCTCAAAGTCAAACAGACTCTGCTTTTGTCTCTCTGTATTTCTCAATACAGCTGCACTTTATTTCAATACTTCTCTTGTAATTGAGCAATTCCATAAAATCAAATAAAATGATTTATAATGGAATGATTACTCCAGGGTAACATTTCAAGTGAAATTAAGATTGAAATCTAATTTAAAAGCTTTAATGTAAATGGGTCATTAGAGGAGGCTCTCCAGGGAATTTGCAATTAAACTAAAGTGACAAGGGGTTTGGAGGGGTGACAGACCTAAAGGTGTTACAATACTGATACATGCTCATTTCAAATGCAGCTAGCCTTATCACACTGCTCAACAAGATCAGAGTTGCAGAGTGAAGGCTGCAATCAAAATCTAACAAAAACATTACAACCCATTACAAGAACATCTCATGAAAACGAAAGTTCTGATTTCTGTAAGGGTTTTAATCAATTCAGTATGTTTAACTGACATTAATTAATCTAGTTAACTGTTATTAACCATCTCCATATTATTTTCACATCAATATCTTACTTTTATTAACTATAACTATTCATTTAACAATAACTAAGTTTTCTATTGATGCCATCTTTAATATATAATTTACTGATGTGCAATCTCTCTATACAAAAATGGAATACTTTTTTTCTCCTGGTCTTTTTGAATTCTGCTCATCTTTAAGAGGTTTTCCTTCTGACTGTATGGTTGGTTCTTTGTCAATTAATCATCTACTTTATTTCTAAATTCCTTTTATTTTTGTTCCTAGATCTTCTACTGGGTTAACTTTCCATTTGAATAGGGCCTAGTGCTCCAAAAAGAAACTGTGTTGAATTCTTTTAGAATGCATTGCACATAATAAGGGTTATAAATACATGATCTTTTAACCATAATAATTCTATTGAGAGTTAACTCTTATTGATCATTTAAAAGGAGCAAGGTATTGTTAAGCCCTTTAAATTATCATTTAATCTTCATAATCATTCTAGATAACAGAAAGATTATCATTTTCTTTTAAAAAATCTATAAACCGAAGATTAGATTTTTCAGTAAAAAGTATTCCATTTTTGTATATAGAGATTACACATCAGTAAATTATATATTAATGTTTCAGCAAACTATTCACGGTCACAGAGCTAATAAGTGGCAGAGCCAGAACTTAAAACCACAACTACATTATCTCTAAAGCCCATTGCTATACCTATTATTCTACACAATTGAAGGTTGTTGTTGGATATGATCAACAGGAGAACCAACGTTATGATGGTCTCTTCCTAGTGTGTATATCTACACATCTGATTGATTCTGTACATTGCCAGATTTAATTGCTCCCAGCTCTTCGAAGGTGGACTCATTCAAAAACAAGAAAAATAAAATTCTCGAGCCATCCAACAGATGTTTCCAAATGTTTAGATTTATTTTTATGAAGGTTTTATAAAAATCGATTTCAATTTATACGCTTTATTTTTGTGGATGCCAGAGATTTGAAGAGCTCTATTGAGAGAGGTGACTAAAGTTTTACTTATTGCTTTTGAAACTCTCCAATTTTATATATATGACGGCTTTTGCAGAAGAAGCAACACGAATGGTTCACAAACCACTCTTTCTTTTTTTTCTTTTTGGATATCACATATAAGGCAAGGTTCCAGTGACTAGAGAGGTGTTTAGCTCACAGCAGAAAATCAAGAGATCACACAAACTACCTGAAGGAAGGGAATTTGGAGAGAAAATAAATAGTCTGAGGATATATACTTTCTTGCACTTCTCTTATAAGAGATACAATCTTTTCATTAGACCATGGAAATAATTATATCATTCATCTTAATGTTGTCACATTTGGCAACTTGCATAGATTTGATTGACAGAGCGGGGGGGCGGGGGGCGTGGAGGTAGATTAAACTAAAGTAATGGTTTCCAGGGGGAGGGAAAGATTCAGCAGCTAATTGATCTTTGGGCACCTAGACAGAAATATTGGCAATTCCTTTTAGCTTGTTCTACAGGTACCTCACATGGCAAAGCAGATACTGTTGAACTATCTAGTCAGGTATCTGCCGGTCCTCTCAAAAGTGAACATGAATTGGTTCTGATGGTCAGAGAAATAGTGTCTAGATAGAGTAGTTACAGCTTAGATTTACTTAGAGTAGATTTTTAGAGAATTATGTTTTATGTCATGAAAGATAAAAGGGAAATCTTTCAGGAAAGATATTGCATTTACAACCATGGTCTCCAAGCCGTGCATGATCTGGCCCTAGCTTACCTCTTGGACCTTATACAACTCTTCCCCAAGAACCCCTCTCTGGCCATGCCACTCCAAACATGCTGACTTTCCATGGCTCCTTAAAAACATCGACTTCTTCCTGCCTCCCTTCCTCAGGGCCTTTGTATGTGCTACTACCTCTAACTGGAATCATCTTTCCTACAACTGCTTCATCTCTTGATTTTTCTAATCTTTTAAATTTAGGTCTCTGCTCAAATGTCACCTTCAGAATCTTCCCTGACCATCTTCCCTGACACATACAAGAACGCACACACTCAATGGTTTGATACATATACAGAATTCCCTCTCATTTTAAAAGTTGTCTGCTAATAAAAAAAAAAAAAAAAGCACAAGGAAATATGGAGAAACTGTTACAGATTAGAGAAGACTAGAAGACTACATGCAGAGTTGTCTCCCATATTATACCAGAGAGAGAAAAGGATATTAGTGAAAAATCTGCTGAATACAAATAAAGTCTTGTTTAGTTTAGAGTATTTTACCAATACTCATTTCTTAATTTTGACAAATTGCAGCATTGTTATGTTAAGATTTTTAAGGGAAAATGGGTAGAAAGTATGCAGGAACTCTGTATAGCATTTTTGCAACTTTTCTGTAAATCTAAATTATTCCCAAATAAAAAGAATATTAACAATTAACTTGTATGAAACTTCTGTAAGTTCTAAGTAACTTCTAAAACTTTCTGTGTCATGAAGCTTGACAGTTACCTAGCCTTCCTGTTGTCTGTTTTCTTTTCCTTTCCTTGCTTTTTATTGTGTCTGAAGCTTGGTTTTCCATAGTAAGATTTTAAGAAGAAGGTTTACACCCTTGGTTTGTGTAAATGGAGGTATTATGGGAAGCACCATGAGAAGTTACAGCTCCACATAATTCAAAGACTGGGCTCAGTTTCTTCATTTCCAAGGTGTGCTCTCCAGATGCCCCTGGCTCAGAGAGTAGACTTCCTTCTCTATCTCTCAGATTGCTTACATTGGCCAGGGGTTTCAATTTACTCAGAGACTTATTAAAAACTATAATGCACCCAACATAGGAGCACCTGGATACATAAAGCAAATATTAACTGACATAAAGGGAGAGATTGACAGCAATATAGTCATAGTAGGGGATTTTAACGCAACATTGACATGAAGGGATAGATATTCCAGACAGAAAATCAATAAGGAAACAGTGGCCTTAAATGACACATTAGATCAGATGGATTTAATTGATATTTTTAGAGCACTTAACCACAAAGCAGAATATACATTTTTTTTTCAAGTGCACACGGAACATATTCTAAGATAGACCATATGTTAGGCCACAAAACAAAACAAATTTCAATAACTTTGAAAAGACTGAAATCATACCAAGCATCTTCAATGACCACAATGATATAAAACTAGAAATAATTACCAATTACAAGAAAAAAACTGAAAAACACACAAACATATGGAGGCTGAATAACATGCTACTAAACAATGAATAGGTTAACAATGAGATCAAGGAAGAAATTAAAAGATACTTTGAGACAAATGAAAATGAAAACACAATGACCGCAAATCTATGGGACACAGTGAAAGCTGTTCATAGCAATACAGGCCTACCTCAAGAAACAAGAAGAATCTCAAAAAAAAAAAACAATTTAACATTACACCTAAAGGAATTAGAAAAAGAACAACAAACAAGGCTCAAAGTTAGTAGAAGAAAGAAAAAAAATAAAGATCAGAATGGAAGTAAGTGAAACAGAGTCTCAAACAAACAATACAAAAGATCAATAAAACCAAGAGCTGCTTCTTTGAAAAGATAAATAAAAATGATAAACCTTTACTGGACTCATCAAAATAAAGAGAGAACTCAAATAAAATCAGAAATGAAAGAGAAGTGACAATTGAATGAAAGAGGAGAAGTGACACAGAAATACAAAGAATTATAAAAAAAATACTACAAAAAATTATATGCCAACAAATTCAATAATCTGGAAAAAAATGGATAAATTCCTAGAAACATAAAATCTTCCAAGATCGAATCAAGAGGAAAGAGAAAATCTGAACAGACCTACTACTACTAACAAAATTGAACCCATAATCAAAATATTCACCACAAACAAAAGCCCTGGGTCAGATGGCTTTGCAGGTGAATTTTAGCAAACATTCAAAGAAGGATTAACACCTATATTTCTCAAAATATTCCAAAAAATTTAAGAGTTTGGAAGGCTCCCAACCTCATTTTATGAGGCCATCATTACCCTGATTCCAACGCCAAAGACATTACAAAAAAAAAATTATAGGCTGCTATCCCCGATGAACATAGATGCAAAAATCCTCAACAAAATATTAGCAAACAGAATTCAACAATATATTAAAAAGATCATACACCATGATCAAGTCTGGGGATGCAAGGTTGGTTCGATATTTGTAAATCAATTGAGTGAGATACACCACATAAACAAAATGAAGGATAAAAACGAAATGATCATATCAATAGATGCAGAAAAAGCATTTGACAAAATCCAGCATCTATTTATGATAAAAACTCTCAGCAAAGTGGGAATAGAGGGAACATATCTCAACGTAATAAAGGCCATATATGACAAACCCACAGCTAACATCATACTCAAAGGTGAAAAGCTAAAGAAATTTTCCTTATAATCAGAAACAAGACAAGGATGCCCATTTTCACTACTTCTGTTCAACATAGTACTGGAAGTCCTAGCCACAGCAATCAGACAAGAAAAAGAAATAAAAGGCATCTAAATTGGAAATGAAGAAGTAAAACTATCATTATTTGCAGATGACATGATACTATATTCATAGAGAACCCTAAAGATCCCATCAAAAAAACTGTTAAAATTGATAAATGAATTCAATAAACTGGCAGGATACAAAATTAATATTCAGAAATTGGTTGCATTTCTATACACCAATAATGAATTATCAGAAAGAGAGAAATTAATAAAGAAATCCTACTACAATTGCATTAAAAATCTAGGGAAATAAAATAAATAAATAAATAAATAAACTTAAAAATCTAGAAATTAATTTTACTAAAGAGATGACTTAAACTCAGAAAGTTATAAGACACTGAAGAAAGAAACTGAAGAAGATGCAAATATATAGAAGCATATATCATGCTCATAGATAGGAAGAATTAACATTGTTAAATGTCTATATTACCCAAAGCAATCTATAGATTTAATGCAATCCCTATCAAAATATCAATGGCATTTTTCATAGAACTCATACAAATAATCCTAAAATTTATATTGAGCCACAAAAGACCGTGAATAGCCAAAGCAATCTTGAGAAAGAAGAACAAAGTTAGAGGTATTACAGTACCTGAAATCAAACTATACTACAAGGCTATAGTAATCAAAACAGCATGGTACTGGCATAAAAACAGACACAGAGCAATGGAACAGAATAGGGAGCCCAGAAATAAACCTATGTTTATATGGTCAACTAATCTATGACTAAGGAGGAAAAAATATACAATGGAGTAAAGACAGTCTATTCAATAAATGATGTTGGTAAAATTGGACAGATACATGCAAAAAAAAAAAAAATGAAACTAGACCACCTTCTTATGCCATATACAAATAAACACAAAATGGATTAAAGACTTAAATGTAAGTCCTGAAACCAAAAACTCCTTGAAGAAAGTATAGGCAGTAAACATTTTGACATTGCTCTTAGCAATATTTTTTTCTGATATATCACCTCAGGCAAGGAAAACAAACAAACAAACAAACAAAAGACAAATGGGACTACATCATCAAACTAAAAAGTTTGTGCACAGCAAAGAAAACCATCAACCAAATGGAAAGAGAAATACTGAACGTAAAAAGACATTTTCCAATGGTATATCTAATAAGGGATATCCAAAATTAATAAAATTAGTCAGAGAAACTGAGTTAAAATCCTTGGACTATTACTCACACTTTTGTGATTTTAGACAAGTTACTTCATCACTTGTAAAACAGGTGATATTTCATGTATTAATGTATAGAAGACCGCTAGGTGCTACGATTAGGTGACATGTCATTTACATAATCCTCACAGCAATTCCGAGAGGACTTCTAAGAGATGAGGACGCACGATGAAAAAGGGAGAGCCTTGCTACAGGTCACAGCATTTATTAGCTAGAATTGGAATTCAAACCCACATCGAGTCAAACCGCAAGCAATAAAATTAGTGACACCTGCTGAGTTCTCACACCAGCTAGGATAGTACCTTATGTGTATTAATTAATTTAAACTTTGCAGAATTATAGGAGGCTAATACTATTATCCTTATTGTACAGACTATAAAATCCAATATGCAGCCTTCCTCTGTTGACACATTTCTCATCATGCAATCCATTCATTTATCTGTGTATCTACGATATTTTCTTAATTTCTTTGTGACACATTTAAGCACAAAATGCTAATAAAACCAATGCACATGTTTCCCAAAATGTTTTGAGTAGTTTTCCCCTTTTACTGTCACTTCCAGTAAAACACCCTTCTCCAAGCTCGCTCGTGGCACATGAAGAAGGACATTATTTATCCTCAATCTATAAAGCCTCCTTTAATGTTCCTTATGGGTTAAAATGCCAACCTCATTTATATCACCATTAATTAAAAAACCTTTTGTAATTTTCTACCACCCTCATATTTTCTCCTAAAGAAAAATATAACATTTTATTGTTTCAAAAACCACCAAAAAGCAATAAATTTAATGAAAAATTAGTGATCAGAAAAATTATTCAGTCAAATTCTGAACCAAGTTGAACCACAGGGTTTTAAAATGTTCAATCAAATATCACCATACTGGTGTGGTTTATTTTTTCTTGGCAGCATGTAACTTCCTGTTTCTAAGAAAAAAGGATTAAAGTGTCCCATAAAAAAAAAGCTCCAAAAGCTTCTTAGACATCAAAGAGAATTTACACAACAACATTTTGATGAGTTAAGTGTAAAGGAATCAAAAACACATGGATTAAATTTCCCATAAAACCCACATGTGTTTAAAAATCAAGAGAAAACGTGCTTGGCCAAAAGCGTTTGGGGTTTTGTCAAACCCCAAACATTTGAGGAATAGTGTGAGATGTTTAAGGAACCCCAAACACAGCTGGGTCAGCCTATATCATTCCAAAAGCATATGCCAGTGGGAGATGATAAAGGAGATAAACCCACAAAACTGTAGTTTGGGCCTAAAATCAACATCTCTGATAAGAAAGTTCTGGCTTTCAAATATATGTCTTTTTAATTGCCTCCTGACTTAGAAAATTACAATTTATATAACCTGTTAGAAGTCAGTTATAAAGAGCTCTTGTATTTAAAAAAAAAAAAAGAAAGAAAGAAAAAGAAGAAGAAGAATCATCATTTCCAATCCTGAGATTTTCCAACAAAACCAGATGGGCTCTTTTCCACAGCTTTCAAACCCTTGATCAAGTTGCTCCATGTTTTTTATTATTCTTGATTTAGCTTTGCTAGACTAAGCACATTATTAATTGGTTCTCCTTTTATTTACAATACTATTGCTTGAAATATATACTAGGGTGTATAATTGAATTTTGGGTTTACTGTAATTAAAAAAGTCAAAAGAGTAATAAAAATAAGCGTTAGTAAATAATTGTCTCTGAGAACCAGCATAAATCATCAAGATTAAATGATTTTATATCATATTTAAACTCCTTAATTTTAATTTATGATTGTCAACCTATTTTTAGTCACTGTTGACTGGAATTACTTGTCAGTGCTTTACGTCTTTAGAGGTGATGGCAAGGGACTTCTGAAGATTCCCTTTTAATGGGGGTCTACATTATCAGGCTGAAATAATTGATCTATGTCTTTTCTTTCTTATCACTTCCCAAGTGTATTCTATTTATTTTTTAAAAATTAGGCCAAGTAGAGGAGAGGGCAGTTTGATCATGGATTTAACTACTTTTCCAAATCTATTTTCTAATTTAATAAGATTTTGATCTTTTGGGAAGATCTAGTTTATAAATGTATAAATAAATAGATGTTTCCTGTAGCTAAACAATACTGTATATCACTTTTTCAGGTGATAAAAATAACTATTGATAGCACTGTCACAATTTCCAAGATGGAACAAAGATTAATGAAGCCATCACTCTGCCTTCTTGACCCCCAAATAGTTATTGGACATATTAATAATTCCTTTTTCTCCTTTTTAATACAGACAACATAGAATGCCCTGCAAAAATATAATGCAATGAAAATATAAATAAACAAGAGTATTTTTCCCAAATGAAAGCAACACTGGTATGGGAATAATGCATATCTTTTTCCACTCTTGGCCTCAAACACTGCAGTATGAATTTATGATTTCTACACACTTGAATCTAAGCTGTTCTCCACGTGGCAATTTACGATGCATTGCAAGGTCATGTCTCAAAAGCTAACCCTGTACATTAATAAAACCAGCAACAGCAACCAGAATGCCACTTATGGGGGCCCACCATTTGCTAAAATCTGAAAGACATTTTAGACATTTCCTGAAATTTCACAACAACCTAGCCAGGTAGATTCTATTGTACCCACTTCACCACTGAGGATGCAGAGTCTTGAAGAGGTTAAGTCATTTGCTCATAAATATACAGACAGACCTGTTTGGTCACAAAGCCTGCACCCTCATGTCAACTTTGGTACATCGTATATATTTAAGGAGAATAAAAGAAAAAAGTGACCGTCTTAGGAGGTTGAAGAGACAGACCGCAGGAGAAAGAAGAGTTATATCATCCTGTCTTGAGAGGCTGGCAGTTTCTCATATCAATATGGTTTGTAGTTTTTGAAATCATAGAACCTCTTCTGTTGCCCACCCTAATGGTTATTCTATGTCTCAATGGGATACATCTTTCACTCCAGACATGACTTGGATTGCTTCGCTGCGTTTATACTCTTTTAAATTTCCCTTGCACATGCTCAGGGCATCATTTTGGAGAGCAGTCAATTGCTCAGGGAACTGATTCCATGGTGCTTTCAAGGCCGTCACCTGTTTCTCATTATTTCCTTTCTGAGCTTAGCTAACAGACACAACTGTTATACTTTGGGAATGAAAAGTCTATGACCAAAAAAACAAAATCTCATCCACCATCACCGTGCTCTTCCTATGCTAGTCTTGTCTCACCAGTCAGTATGATGTGTCATGGGATGAAGAGAAAATCTGCTAAATGACAAGACTGTATATTCACCACAGCCGACAGACCTCTCCATTAATGCCCAGGGTCAGTGACTAGGCTTATGGGTAACATTAGATCGGCAGTGCACGGTAAAACAATCAGAAGGTGATCCTAGAATCGAGCAGGTGCTGTCCTGTGAATGAGAACGACAGACAGTCTACAGCAGGCCAAGATTGTGCAGAATAATGCCAAAACCCAAAGCCATTACATGAGAACAAATCAGCAAAGTGAAGTCATGAAAGAGGTGGAGTTCTTCAAAACAAAGACAAGAAAAATGTGCTGTCTTGACAATCACAGTGAGATATTTTAAATTAAGTTAAAATTGGGGGGAATGGAAGAAGAGAAGATGGGAAAAACAGATACATTCAAGTTATAAAATACCGAGTAAATGCATTTTAGGTGACTTAAGAAATTGGAAGCAAACATTTTAAAAAGCTTAATGTAAGTAGTTGATAGATAAATAAATAGAATGAATAACTTACAAAGGAGAAGAAATGTTTTTTAAAAATCCCTTCCCACTAGAAACTTTTAAAAATCTATTTTTTAAATCTATTTTTTAAATGATGCATTGCTTTGATCTGTCAAATACATATTTTTAAATGTGTATAATCCCATCAATGATGAAGATAAAAGAAATGGACACTTTCAAACATTCCTGATGGTACTCTGAATTAGTACAGAAATTTAGCAATGCATAGAAAAATCCTCAAGTGTTTATGTATTTTAGCCTCTTTAGAAATTGACTCTGAGGAAATAATCTTAAGTGTACAAAGATATTCATTACAGCATGGCATAATCAAACTATAGAAACAACCTCTAAGTGCCCTAAAAGAGAATGGTAGATCCACTTAATAAAACATAATTGCAAAAGTGACGATTATGAAGACTACCTAAAAACTTGGGAAATGCTTTCACAATAACATTGACTGGAAAAAAAGCAAGAAAAAAATCTATGATAATAACTATGGACAAACACATTTTGTATCAGTAAAAAGGCTGGAAAGATATATATTAAAATAACAGCAGGGGTTATACTAGCACAATGGAAATCTTGCTGATTTCCATTTTATAATTTAATTTTTTATCCATTTGCTATGTCTACCTCAATGTGACTGCATTACCTTTATCAATATTTTTTAAAGAATAGAACTAATATTTAAAAATCAGTATCTTTTTAATTAAGTCATTGAAAGACCAGGCCCTAAACCCCCACAAAAGTATAAACAAGAAAAGGGCAGATGTACATAGCATTCATATTTAAGAGAAAAGTGACAGGAAGGCATCTAAATAGCTTGTATAATTTATAAAGAGACGAACCTCTTTTCACTAAAAGACAACAATGTATTGTAAGGAGGAATTCGTGCCAAATGGAATTCTCTCCTTAAATAGGTTGAAATGCACGTAGATATGGGAGGAAAGAACAGATGTCTATGAGCTAGCCTGAGCCGGATACTACATTCTTACCATCTTAGTCCACATGGAGTCAATCAATAACCGTGTTTGACATAGTTTCTGAGTGTCTTCCCTGAGGCCGGAGGGCTCTACTATACTTCTTGAATTCTCTTCTGACTTTAAAATTCTATAAAGTGTATTAAATAATAAATAACACCGTAAGGAAGCAAACTGCCCTAACGTTTGATTCCAGTTGGTGGATTCAGTGAGACCCAATCATTCATTGAGGGAAAATACTTTTTTTTTTAAAGAAAATTTCTTGCTACAGTTTGGTCAGCTCTCATTGAAATCATCTTTCCACAGGTTATTCACTGCCTGCTCAATCAAGAAGTGGAGAGACTCTTTTACTAGCAAGTTAAAAAAAAAAATTCTTATTAACTATAATCATGTCTACCCAGAGACTTAGCACCGTCAAAATGGCTGGGAGGGAGAAAGGAAGCACAGCCTAATGTAGTACTGATGGACTTGCCACAAGATGGTATAGTTTTTCTCTATTTGTAGTTCCTATCTTGAAGAAAAATTAGCAGTTCTTGCACTTTCATGGAACAACAGATTGTGATTTAATTTTCACAGTTTGTGTAGCTCATTTTGTATATCACCATGTTTTGTGTTCTATCACATATCTGCCCTTTACACATTTTGACTTTCCCTCAACTGTGTTGTGATGTCACATTGTGTCACATTGGGTAAGTGGACCTGGAGGCCTGCTTCAGAAATACCTTCTTCCCGTACTTGTAGAGACCTTCATCAGGGCGACATTTCATCTGGCTCCAGTAATGAGGCATGAAAACACAGGCGTCCCCAATGCAGGTGGAGGAGACAGGAAACAGGATTCATTTTATGAAGTGCTTGAACTTTGCAAAGCATGTCATTGCTGTAAGTGAAGGCCAATGAGCTTAGAAACTGTCTGTTGTCTTCTAAAGAGCTACTGATCCAGTTGGGAAGACAAGCATACATGGATAATGGAAGAGAGAGTTAATTTCTATAAAAAATGAAAAGAAGCAAATGAGGAGGCAAGAAGCATAATATAATAAAGCCCTTGGTTAGTGTAAAAATTTCTCTGAAGTCTACAGTCTAAGATCCCTGTACAAGGAAAGCATTACAAAAACTTCACTGAGAACAACAAGACTTGCCCGTGGAACTGTCATTTCCCTCTCTGGTTGCAGGCAATTGTTCATGAAATACATACCAAATGATAAGGCACTCTTTATTTTTTTAAGTATATTCTTGAGAACATTATGACTCATTACTTTTATAATTGTAATAGTGTTTTGTCAATTACACTGGTAAGAGTCAATATGCTTTTAAGAAGTTACATTTTACAGAAACTACTTCAGTGCTAGTGTCAATAATTTCTTTTTGGCTGATTACAGACCAAATCAGGGGATAACAGAAACCCTGAGATCTAATGCAGTAAAGTACTACACACTTCTCAAATTTACAAGACGACTCATTAAACTGTGTTGTCCATCCTTGACTGAACCCCAAATAATTTAGATAGTTGGATGAGAAAGATGCTGTTTAGAGATAAAAGAAGAAAGTTTGACTTACAGGCTATTTCTTTATATGTTTGTTGAAATTCTCAAATTTCAAAATCCTGCAGTAACTGGAATGTGCTTAACCATGTGCTGCCCAAAAGGGATTGAGGCAATAATAAAAGGAAATGGAGATTCCGTCTGAAGAATGAAGAATGAAGCATGTTGTTTTATGAAAATATATACAACCCCCTTACTTAGAAATTATATGTTTTGTTGCAATGGTTAATAGGCTACTTTTTCACGTGGGCCTGCTATTCATTTGTTTACTAAGTTAGCAGAGAGGACAAGAATCTACTTTCATACCAAGGATAAAGTCCCAAATTCATAAGACTTTGCAAATGAGAGCTGATGGCAGTCTTTCAGAAATACTGTTACTGTGCCTGGAAATAGGAGTGGACAGCTCTTCTTCATCTAGACTTTAACTCATGTGCTGTCCTTGAATGACTCTGGTGGCCTGGAACATACAGGGTTTGAAGCTAGTGATTTAATGTGCTGCAGCTCCTACCTGCTGTTTTGAGTAAAGTAAAAGTAATATTTCCAACAAACAATAATATGCTTTAATCACTCACTCTTTCTTCTACAAAAGAATCTTCTTCAGACAAGAAAATTTACTATAAAGTATATTAATTGATTCAATTTATACTAAAATGACATATTTATGTATAATCTGGTCACTTACCTTTCCACCAAGCTTGACTTCATCCAGAAAATGTCATAAACAACAACAAAAAACATTGGTCCAGAGTAAGGCCTTAATTTAATCCATATCAACTGTTATTTCCTAAAATCCAAGTAGCAGGAACTGGCACTTACTGGGAACTTACTCTGTGGCAGAGGCTATGTCTCATAATTTATGTGTATTATCTGTTGATCCTCATGACCTACCTATGAGATAGGTCATCATCGCTATTGTATGGATGAAGAAACTGAGGCGGAGAAGATTTACATAACCTTCCTAAAGTCCTTCATGGATAAGTAGGGTGTCCAGTTTTGAATCTCAGTTTTTATGCTATTTACAACATTGCTGCTAGATTATCATCATGTAACTGCTGGTAGCTTATAGAATTTATCAATTCGTCTTTTCTTGAAAACAAAATTATGCATCTATGAGCACGACACTGAATTTTTAAGAGACAAAGAATGAGGACAATAAATAAGAAAAAGCCAGCAAAGATTTCTAAAAAGGCAGAGGGCAGGTCTAGTAGATGTTAGAACAGGATGCAATTAAGCCATATTCCATGATAAGCTCCAAATATTGCATTTTTGAAACATTTCAAGAAATGATTTACCTAGATTAAGATTTTGATAAGGAAATTATTCATATGAGGTAAGTTGTACAGGAATTTCATTTCTAGGTCTTTTTTTTTTTTAAGAAAAATTATATAAAAGTTGTGTTGTAATAGATTTTATTGGAATGGAATTTTGCCACCACTGAGTGTCTGATGTGACTATCTTGTGATCTTAGAGTGGTCACTGCTTGGGGGCAGAGAGCACATTTGATTGATTCTTGATGGAGCAATGGATAGATTGACAGGGCAACTGTCGCTTTTGTGGCAGGCCCTGACAGGATCAGCCAAGCATGGAGAGAAATTGCCTTGACATTGGGATTTGGTTACCAGAGTATAAGAACCTGTTAGACCTGAAGCTGGGTTCTTTCTGGTCCCTATTGTAAAAGTAAGAGGCATTTTGTGCCTGATGGCCTTGTTTCAATGTCAAAGTCAGCTTCTCTCTATTGTTCTGTGTTGGCATCTGCTGCCCTGAGTCCTTGCCTACCTTCAAGCAAATCTCCACCTCCTTGTCTAACACCTCCAGTTCACTCCTATCCCCTCGTCCCCACCTCTCCCCAAGTTCATATTTGGGCTATTATCCAATCCAAACAAACTGGGCAAGACACACCAAATAGCAGCACACAATCTAAAGGCATTTTATGATATTGCTCTGCCTGGATTATGCAATTCATAGCAAGGTGTGTATGTGTGGGGAGAGGGGGTAGAAGTGGGGAAGCATATCTTTCATTCTCTTTCTAAAGCACCTTCTGGAGAGTTTTTGGGTTTCGTTTTATATTTACATCGTCGTGACTGCTTATAAATAAGAAAGCATGTCAAATATTTGAACTTACATTTTCTTATACAGGAGCTGTCATAATGCGTTCGATGACGGACATCAATTCTTTTTTTTTTTTTAATGATAACTTTGCCCCTTTCTCTAAATCACAGATAATCATGAGCAGAGTTGGTGGGGTTTTTTTTTTTTTCAAATGGTTGCAAATCCGCAGCCCATGTGATAAAAGATGCTGACATTAATATTCTGGTGTGCAAGCTAATTCCTTCAGCCCAGCTGTGAGGCAGAGGCTCTGTGACCGAGGTGAGACTGCCGCAATGTGCAGCGTGTGCAGGGTCCTTGGAAAGGCTGATCTGTTACTTGCACCTTGTGCAAATTGTGGCAGCTTGACTGTTTCCGTGGGTGAGCAGAGTAGTTCTGTTTTCTCGCCACTGCATTCAATTTACTGGCTGCCTGTAAAGGTTCAGAGTGGGCCCATGGTTTGACTGTTAACTATTTATGTCATATCAGTTTCTAGACTTCATCCGTCCTTGAAACCCCTGGCTCACAGCAGAGGAATGAGTAAACACAATGCCTTGTAATCTAATAGTATTTAGTTCCCGTGTCTTTAGTGTGTTCATTAAGCAAATCTCCATCTTGCTTCAGGCCCTCTAGAGCAGCCCTGTGAAGAGTAACACTATGTTATGTTGCAAAGACTTCTTGAAGAGGCAGTGTACCCCTACCCACCCTGTTACGTTTAGGATGTACCAACAATTAACCCTATACTTTCTTATACCATCATCTAGTTAATTCTTATATGATTTCTTACCTTCCCATATAGATTTACAGGTCCTTGAGTTTAAAAAGTAACATGTCCTTCGAATCCTTTCCACCTTCTAACCATGTAGTTGGTATAAACACAATCCTTCTTGCATGTGAAGAGCTAAGCACAGTGTGTGACACACAGTAAATGCTCCATAAATGTTCATTGTTATTAAAATTAAAATTTTTAATTGAAATTATTGAAAAAAGCAAGGAGTTTCGACGTGACTAAAGAGCGTCTGGCTAATGCGGGCAGAGCCCTCTTTTCCTTCCCACCCTTCCTGCCCTCGGCGTTGACATATGGAACTTCAGGACTCCACCTCGGCTCTGGCTACAACTAAACAAGGCCTTTCTGCCCAACTTTGTGGCTCTTCACTCCAAGGGCACCTTGTCCTTCCGCTGAAACCGACCCTGCAAGTCCGTGCTGCCAAATATCTGCACCACGCCTGCTTCCTGCTCCCGAGCTCTCCCCAGAATGTCCTCCGGCGCATATCTCAGAACTCCCCTTGCTGAAGGCTTTCCCGACTGTCTCTATAAGTCGATCATTCCTTTGTGTTTTCAGAGTAATTTGTACATTCTTTACATTGTTGATCTTACTTGTTTAGATCTCTCTCCCCCCTACAGCCTACAGAGTTCTGTCTTATTTGTCCTTGTAGCTCAGTGCTTGACATATAAGTTGTGGTAAATGTTTTTTAATAAAAGCGTGAACATCCGCCCCCACGGGTCCATTTTCTAGGGTCACTTGTCTTGCCCCAGCCACACACCCTACCCCGGCTTCTGTCCAGCCTCACCAGGCTGCCTGGTGGCTTGGCTCTGGTGTCCCTTCATGGCACTTCCCCGATCACTCTCACTTTTTCTTACTTTCTGGATTTGCTCTCCATCTCTTGGTGGAGATTATTAATTATTGTTGTTTAGCACACAAACTCTTTCTTCTTTGAGAGGGAAATGTAATCCCAGAAGTATTGAGGGATAAAATAAAAGATAACAGCAATACTGAGATAATTTAGTTCAATCCAATTGTCCAACATGTTGCTGTTGCATATTCCACTAGAGGCCATTCCTGCCCGAAGGAGCTTAGAGTCATAGAAGACAGGGAGAATCCGTGACAATGAAGAACCCATATATATGAGATCACAACTTTTTAACAGAATGAGCTCAGAAACATGAAGAATAAAGAGCTACAGGTACTGCCGCAGAGAGGAGAAACAAAACCTGGTCCAGTAACTCACCAAGCTTGTATGTAGGCAACTGAGCTTCTGTCAGAAACAGGATCTCATATTGCCTGCACAAGACTTATCCTATCAGCATTTAGTCAGAATAAAAATGTCCTGTCCTGTGCTGCTAGGTATGACCATTCATTTGGTTATAGACATGGTTATTGGGTTTATTCCTTAACGAACTTAAGTCTAAATATTGCCCCTTAGGGATAGAGATCAGGAGATGACAGAAAAGTTTTTCTTGAAGGGGTGGGGGGTTTGTTGTTGTCGTTGTTTGACAATCATGGAACACAGAAACAAGATGGCTAGGAAAGAAATTCTGGTGCAAAACTGCTTAGATTTGAGTCCTGGCTCAGCCTCCTTACAGCTATGTGAACTTGGGTATGTTACCAAGTAGCAATTTCCCCATATGAAACGTGATAATGACACCTAACTCCTAAGTCTGTTGAGAGGATTAAGTAAAATAATGGCGCTGACACTTTCAGCACAAAAGTTGACATGTAGTAAGTGTTCAGTAAATTTTATCTATTAACAATTATAAAATTTAATTTGATTTCCTAGAAAAGAGAGTCCCACATTCAAACCACTCTATCAGTCTAATTGATATCTCCATTGCACATCTGAGATCATTGTGATTTACAAGAAACTGCAAAGAAAAATTCTAATGTATCATATTTACTAATTTCCGTAAATCTATGTGCATTCTACTTCAAACAAAGATATTTCTTACATTACTCACTGCACATATAGAGAAACATACACCTTTATCTTAAAACAATGAAGGATGACTTTTTCTCTAACAGCCATAGACGAAGCAGGATGAAGAGAAAAGAGGCAAAAACAGAAAAAGAACGCTAATGCCTACAGAAATAAGGACAAAGGACTATGAGTTAAAAAGCGTCAAGCAGAGAACTAATCTGTGCCTTTGCCTCTACCCTGTTCATCTAACATTAGTCTGCTGTGTAGAGGGAAAACCTCTAAAGGGCTGTTCTTGGGCTCTTCTCCTTCTAGGACTAGATAATCATCACTCTTCAGTCAAGACCCTTTGAAAGAGGACATTTCTGGTCACCTTTTAATTTCTCATAGCCCTACAGTGGTGCCATGAACAGAATAAACAGGCAATTCATGTGTGTCTTATGGCCTGATGGATGGGTGGATGGAAGGAATGAAGGGAGGAAGGTTAAATGCACGTAAAGAAAAGCACCAAGGACAGAAGGATAGAAGGGAGAAGTATCCACATGGTAACTTCTGCAAAGGGTACCAGTCAATCCGAGGGAACACAGCTATCTATAAGCAGCCTGATGGATAACCACTGAGAGACCCAACATGAGATACTCACAAAATTGTATCTCAGGTCTATCTTTACCTGATGAAGTTCCACATGCAAACTATCAGCGATCATCCTGACCCTCTCCAGGATGATTGTCTTGATGTTCCGTGCTTTTAGACCAGAGTATCTCAAACAGAGCCAGAAATATCTCACTTTCCTCAGAACGGAGCAGCAGCAAATGCTGATCAAGGTGGGGGAAATGTAACTGGAGATGACAGATAGGGCTCTTGCATTAAGGGCTCATCCTACTAGATGAATTAGACTAGACTTTCATAAGCAGAATTATTTCAGTCTCCCAAATCTATAGAAATGGCACAGGATCACATATTTTTTTAAAAAAAAAAAAAAAGAAAGAAAAAAAAGACTGGTAATGTTCTGATTGGAACTAAATGAGGAGTTTTAACAAGACGTTGACCTGTTATCAGAAAAGCTAATGCTTTCTTATTGAAAGAGTGGTGGAATAAGACACGAGACATGAAACCACATCTGAGATCATTGTGATTTACAAGAAACTGCAAAGAAAAATTCTAATGTATCATATTTACTCATTTCCGTAAATCTATGTGCATTCTACTTCAAACAAAGATATTTCTTACATTACTCACTGCACATATAGAGAAACATACACCTTTATCTTAAAACAATGAAGGATGACTTTTTCTCTAACAGCCATAGACGAAGCAGGATGAAGAGAAAAGAGGCAAAAACAGAAAAAGAACGCTAATGCCTACAGAAATAAGGACAAAGGACTATGAGTTAAAAAGCGTCAAGCAGAGAACTAATCTGTGCCTTTGCCTCTACCCTGTTCATCTAACATTAGTCTGCTGTGTAGAGGGAAAACCTCTAAAGGGCTGTTCTTGGGCTCTTCTCCTTCTAGGACTAGATAATCACCACTCTTCAGTCAAGACCCTTTGAAAGAGGACATTTCTGGTCACCTTTTAATTTCTCATAGCCCTACAGTGGTGCCATGAACAGAATAAACAGGCAATTCATGTGTGTCTTATGGCCTGATGGATGGGTGGATGGAAGGAATGAAGGGAGGAAGGTTAAATGCACGTAAAGAAAAGCACCAAGGACAGAAGGATAGAAGGGAGAAGTATCCACATGGTAACTTCTGCAAAGGGTACCAGTCAATCCGAGGGAACACAGCTATCTATAAGCAGCCTGATGGATAACCACTGAGAGACCCAACATGAGATACTCACAAAATTGTATCTCAGGTCTATCTTTACCTGATGAAGTTCCACATGCAAACTATCAGCGATCATCCTGACCCTCTCCAGGATGATTGTCTTGATGTTCCGTGCTTTTAGACCAGAGTATCTCAAACAGAGCCAGAAATATCTCACTTTCCTCAGAACGGAGCAGCAGCAAATGCTGATCAAGGTGGGGGAAATGTAACTGGAGATGACAGATAGGGCTCTTGCATTAAGGGCTCATCCTACTAGATGAATTAGACTAGACTTTCATAAGCAGAATTATTTCAGTCTCCCAAATCTATAGAAATGGCACAGGATCACATATTTTTAAAAAAAAAAAAAAAAGAAAGAAAAAAAAGACTGGTAATGTTCTGATTGGAACTAAATGAGGAGTTTTAACAAGACGTTGACCTGTTATCAGAAAAGCTAATGCTTTCTTATTGAAAGAGTGGTGGAATAAGACACGAGACATGAAACAGAGCAGCTTGAGTTATATCTATGTGATCTTGGACAATTCAATTAACATCTCTGAATTTCTGATTTCTCCTGCAAACAATGAAGATAATTCTATCCACTTTGTAAAGTTGTCATGGAGAATTAAACAGGAGAAAGTGTGGATTTAATGAATGCTAATTTCCTCCCCTTAATCTCATCCTGAGTTTCCTTACTATCTGTTTTAAGACACTGAGTGGAGATAATCCAACTGTTAAAGGGATTATTAAAATGATGACTTTTTAGATGTCCTGAAAAGCATATACTGTGGTCACACTATAATGTTCCCCATGAAAGGGAGGACTTAAGAAATTTAATGGAATGTGTGTAATCAATAACTTTTATCAGAATTTAAGTTGCTTTCTATTGCATTCCACAATTCAGAGAGGTTTAAATTCAGTTGTCTTTCCATCTGAAAAATAACGCTACATCGGTTGATCTTATCTAAGCCTGAGGATTCTGATCCAACACGAATCTGTATAGAGTAACTGCCATGGGAGGACATCACGTCAACTCATCCTACTTTTCACAGACTTCTATACAAAGCTTCATCACTAAATCAGCCAGCTATCATTGAAAGTCTATTAGGTACTAAGGCCAGAGGGTACAAAGAGGCATCGTAATTTCTTAGAGACTGCATGATCTCATCGGAGAGAAAAATATACAGATTACAAGACAGCTAACAATGTCAGGCTATGCATGATGCATTCTCAATGAATGGTAAAGACCATGTGTGCGGTAGGAGGTCAGCGGAGAGCACAGCCCCACTGTGCTGCACAGCAGGCCCAGGATGCATCGAGAATGGGAGCTTTGCATTAGGCCAAAAATGAGAGATAGCATGTGAAGAATGGCAAAGGAGAAGAAAGTGCGTTACTAAAAAGGCAAGTGGCGTGAGAGTGGGCTCACGTGGGGATGTGCAAAGTTTCATGCAGACCCTATAAGATTGAATGCACATCTGACTGGGGCATGCATTCCTCTCAAGCATAATGAGAGAGACAGGCACCAGGCATGAATCCTTGAATCCTTGAGCAATGGGCCCCAGACAGAAAGCACGGGGGCAAAAAGAATTTGAGATCCAGAGAATGACATGTGACAGATGTTTAGATGGATCTTGATTTATTGAAACCCCTCATTTACATTAAACTTAAATTTTGGCTTAAAAATGACAGCTCCTGCTATGAGCAGATCACAGAGCGCCTATCACCTGAAAAGTAATATGACTGAAACAGCATTCTGTAACTTGTCTTGCTGAGCCCTATCAAAGAAGTTTCTAACAGCTGTTAGCATTTTATCCCTCCTCCTATACCCTCGGCCAAATAGAGGGACCAAATAGTGGCCTAAGTCATCAGTGAAAACAACCAGAAAAGCACAGAAGTTAATAAATGAAATTTTAATATAAATATATTCCTCATTCATAAATATAGCAAAATGCATACAAAATACCCAGAAATAGTGAAGGTGTCCTATGAGTAGATATATATTTTTGCATGTGACCTGAAGCAATGGAAAGACAGTGCAAGTCTTCCCCACCAATCTAGAGCCTACATTCAGAATCCTGGACTTTAGTGCTCCGAATCTCTCTCAACCCGAGCAGACGAATTGACTAAATGTTTACTCTTGAACTTCTTTGAACACTAACTTCTGCTTTTCAGTTTGTCGTGTCAATTTGTCTGAGCACTGAAATGGAAAGCTGAATAGTTATTTCAAAAGTACAGATGGAGCCCCTTGTTTATAGTATAATTCTTTACACCAAATGGAACTGCAGGAGGTTCAAAATTTGTAAAGGTCTTCCAAAAATCCAAACACATTATTCATTTCAACAAATCTGACAATTTTTGAACTACATAAATTTTTGAACAATTTTTTTAGTCCGTTCGTGTTAACTGAGGTTAATCTGAAGATACTGCTACTTCGCAAAAGAAGCAGTTGAATTCCAGAAGGCAATTTATGCTAGAACATAATTCAGTTGGACTTTTCTATCTTGGGTGAACAAAGAAATTACCTGTAATAAGAACATTAAAAATTTTTAAAATCTAGTCTAACTCATTTTACAGTTACCAGATAAATGCTTTTAACAAAATGGTAATGGGTTTCAATTCCCTTGCATGAAAGATAAAATACAGACGTTAGCTTTTCCCATCTCTCATTAATTCTTATACTGTTGTAATTACATATAAGTATTTGGTTTTGTGCTTTAAAAAAAAAAATCTTTTTTGAGGTGGGGAGAGTGAAATTTAATGAGAAAATAAAATGATTTTAATTTATTTTAGTAAATTGTGGTGGCTAGAAAGATTATGGCCTAAACTATCTGGTGTGTTGACAGTTCTCCATTAACAAGGTGTTCTCATTACACGCGGTTTGTTCAAAGCATGCTTTTAGACAGAGCATTGTAAATGTATGTTCTTCTAGTGTATTTTTGAATTTTGAATGCTAAAATTGCTACCTATAAAATGAGATGAACAGAGAACAGTGAAAGCTGGAAGTCTAGCCAATCATTGGGCTTTTAGGCTTTCTTTTTTTCCCTTCCAAATTACTGCTTGAAATAAAATTAATTTCTATCTTTGGACACCCTCAATGAGACATTAGTGCTCAATTTGATTTAGATCGGGTAGAAATCCAAACCTGAATTTTCCAAATCACCTTTCCATTTTACTCTGATTGACGCAATAAAAGAAGAGAGCTATGCCCCCCGAAAGCAGGTCCCCAAGGGGAAAATAGAAGATCTGCAAAGTGGCTTGCGTAATTAGGTGAAGTGGCCACCCAAATGCACTTTTCTGATACCATCAAAGATAGGATGGAGAGGACAAAATCTAACCCTCGCTCCTTTTAAAAGTGAGTTTTCTTCAAAACGACAAAAGAGGAATTTGAAATTTCATGAGGATTATTCAGAATCCTCTCAAAATAGTCTTAGCTTTGTCAAATCTGGATTTAAATGTCAGTAATTTAAGGCTAGCTTTATGAATACAACGTCTATCTCCTGCAGCTGGGCCATATTATTTCAGTGACTTTTTTTTTATGCTGAAGTTGGCTATAAGTTCTATGCTTGATTTATGAAGCAAAACACTCTATTTACTGTACAATGCTATAGTGCTGACATGCGGGGTCACTCCGTAATGCATTCGGAGTGGAGCGTGGGAACAGGGTTAAATGAGCGACATGCAACCGTTTATGAATGTAAAACTGTCTTTAACAAAAAAGAAAGCAGGATTCTAAGGGCCCAAATGAAAATTGTGACAAATGGTAGCAAGCTGTTTGAATTTATTTGTAAGCACAAAGATTACATTTGACTAGGCAACTTTGAACTGAACTGAAAAGTGCAAAGTGTAAATAAATAAATACATACATACATATATACATACATACATACATACATACATACATACATACATACATACATACGAAGTGTCGACTTCCCAACAACCCTGAGGGTGGTAGGATTCCCTAAACCCGAATTTCTCAGGTTTATATGGATCCTCCATTATAAGGACTGCTGCTTTTTTTCAGAAAATCAGGAACATAAGAAATAAACAGGAAAATGGTCAATACAAATATTTTTAGAATTGATTACAATTGTCAAATTTGGGTGAGTCATAACCCAAAAAGCCTCAGACATACACTAATATAACACAGATAATCTCACCATATTCTGAATTTTAATTTCAAAGCTAAAGCTGAGCACTCGCGAAGGTTCTTTTATATTGAATCAACAAAAGAGGAAATGAATGAATGAATGGTAGAGAGGGATACTGGTTTCCTCTTCTACTAGGCTTTTTTTTTGGTGTGGGGGCGGCAATTTTCCAAATGTTATCAAATGGCCATTTGGAGTTCAAGTGTGAAATGGAGACCATAAGTGCAGAAAGAACCAGTCAGGTGGTTTGCTAGTTCTTCAACCAATCTGTAATTTTTACCCAATTCAAATCCTTTCAAAATAATTTATCTAAGTAGGGATAGCAGAACTTTAGAATGAAACACTGCAAGTTTGTACCACACAGGAACTATAGGTCGCTTTCCCTAATGTGTCGAATGTCAGAGAACATACCAAGAGTGTCTTAACTTGTTTTAAGAATATGCCACCGGAAGATGTGAGTCCCAGATATTCAACAGAATAAAAGAAAAACAGGCAAGAATCAGGCCAAACCTGAGTAACAGCTGGAAAGCAATTGGTAAAAAGGAAAGAAAAAGTGAATGAGAAAAACACACTTGTAGAGAGCAATCGTTTGGGAGGCAGAATAATCTTGGTGTTTCCATTTAAGATTAGGCTGCCATGACTACTTAACGCCTGTCAGAGCTGGATGCTATCTTACAGTTAAAACAATATCCACTTGAAAAAATAAAACCGATTGCTTCTGAGAAAACATGCATGCAATTTTTTCCAGATTCTCCTCTGACATTAGGGGAGATGGTGCAGGGTTACCACATGACCACAGTGATGCTGACCCTGAAAGTGGAACGGCTGTGGAAAATATTAAAGCTGCCTTAAAGATGTTCGTTCTATGAAAAAAAGTAATCTAAAGGTAAGGCCCCAAAGCAAATGAATACTGTAAACTTATCTTACAGGGAGATCATTCTTAGATACTAAAGGTATGACCCAAATGCTTCAGTGAAACTTAATTTCCTGCTAGCTAGGGAAAAAAATTACAAACCCCTAATTTGATTAACTCAGGATGAGAGCTGGTAGGTCTCCTGCCACCTCTTGTGACTGATAAGATTTCTGCTAATAGCTACAGTCAGGGAATATGCCCTGCCTTTATTTGGGACAACACTTTTGCTATCAGACTGATGGAACATTTTATCAGTTTAAGAGAAGAAGGGAAATAAAATTATCTATGCTCCCAAGAGTCTTGGAAGCTTCTGCATTTTGACTTGAACTAGAGGCTTCGGCAGCATCCAGAGCATCAACAGCTAACCCAGTATCAATGAGACTGATACTAACCCAAGCCAAAGCACCATCACATAACCATTCTTTCTGTTGAAACAAAGTAGGGAGTACAGAGACAATTTTGTAATACTAAAATGTGTGATTGCTATCTCACTCCTGTCTCCTCCACAGACATTCTGAAAAACTGGTCAATACTTCGCATGGAGTAAAAGATGGAAATAGCATGAGTCCACAAATTAGTACAACTTAGTGCAATGCAAATGTTGACTCTGCTTAGCTGTGTATTACCAAGTGTTAGTATAGCAAAGTACTAAGAGCATGAGTCTCAATAAAACCTTACCTTCAAGGGGCTGAGAAGCTATTTATTAGGAATTTTAAAAAGATAACAAAAGAAAACCTTTTGAAAATTAGAGATGAAATAATGATAGAAAAAGTATGAAGGAAAATATCAACAACGAGATACACATGGAAATAATTTTGAAGGGGATTCACCTCTGTCTTTTTCCTGCAACCACCTCTGCTTCCTGGCATCAACTCACTCTCCCTTATCGAGGCTCTGTCTCGAAGTCACCTTTGACTTGTTACTCATAACCTCCAAGTCATGAAGATTTTTAACCACTTTCCTTGTAAGTGTGTTCCTCCTTTTTTGTACTTACTTTGTTGAGGCTCTCACCACTTCTCCTCTTGTCTTCTTGTCTCCGGTCTCTATTCTATTTTCAGTTCAATTCACGCTATCAACCAGTGCCAGAGCAATCTTAAAATGCACATCTGAGTGTATCGTGCTCCTGCTCTGAAACCTGCGGTCACCCTCATCACCTAAGGAATTAGACGGCTAACTCTCCGTCAGTGCTTTCAAGGGTCTGCACACTACATCTCCAACTTCTTTCAGATACTCCAGTCCAATAATATGTATCACTGCTCCCTGAACCTAAAGTTTAATGATTAAAATTGCTGAATTTTACTCATTATTAAGACATGTTTCAAACATTCTCTCCATCTTATACAATTCTTCCTATTCACTTAGATGTCATATCCCTTTTTCATTAAACTTTCTTTATGGCAATTATTTGATGTTGTTTGCTCCTACAGCTTTTTGGGTACTTATCTCATTGTACCTAAGTTTAAGCTCCGTGAGGGCAGGGAATCTCTTCTTCATTTATGGCATTCCCTGTGGCACTCTCAAGAGTGCCTTAGATATAATAGCTACTCCATAAATATATACTGATTAGCATAAGATGGAAACAAATTTCAATAGGAAGGAAAAATAAAATTTTATGTAGTTTCAATAAAAAAGTAGATTTTGAAAGGCATTATGTTCCACAACAAATACATACAACCATAAAATATGCATTCAAAAGAAAGCAGATAAAAATTCATTTTAGGGAAAAATCTTAATGAATATCCATCATTTACATTCACCCTCTAGAAGGAGCAGCTCACCCTTCTGCAATGGAAAGCGTTACCATTATTCCCAGACATAAACTCATAGAAATTGAAAGTGAAAAGGAATAATTAGGTCATCTTTTTTCTCGCTCCATCAACTCAAGACCTTTACTCCATCCCAACATTCACCAAGGCTGGAAGCAGTAGTCTATTCTCAAGTCTTTTCACAAATGAATATCCAGTGACTCACATGACTTTCCCTAAGAAGGCTGGTTCCATCAATAAGAAATAATTCAGCTGTTAGTAAAATCTAACATGTTTTAGAGGTCACTAGTTGCACGATGGAGGTTGCCACTTCACCTGCTTCCCTTGGGTAAGTTGGTCTGGTTTTCAACCTCATCCTTTCTCCTCTAAAACCTACAGAATAAGAAATAGTCAAAGATCTTGAGATGTTCATCTTCTGAGTGGTGAGTTTTATTTACTTCAAGATGTCATCTGGGGAAAAATGTTAAAAACATATTGTTTTGTGCCTAGTGGAATTCTCAGTGCCAGCTGTGAAGGTTGGTGTGAGGGCATAAGAGATTGGGTGCATCAAGAAATCTGCTAGGGTGACGGACTTGTTCTTGTTTGCTCAGGACTTTCCTAGTTTTAGCACTGAAAGTCCCATGTCCCAGAAAACTCCTCAGTCCTGGACAAATCCTACAGTTATTGATCCTATTGTTAGCAATTGTGCTCGGTGACTGTTCTTTTCATTGCATACCCATTTGTAACTCTGAATATTGTACTATATATAGAATACATAGTCAAAAATTTAATTAAAAATATAAAATGATGGCAAGGAGGCCTAACAACCTGCTCGAAAAAAGAAAACAAAAACAAAAAACATAAATGTGCCAGGTAATAGAAAAAAAATTAAATGTTGGTTGATTTCATCTTAGTCGGAGCGAGATGGGACTTTGCTGAGTGACTCAGCCAACCCCAGGCTTCTACAAACGTGGAAGCTGAATCGCATACCTAGTTAAGGAAATGTGGGCTCCATGAACGAATCTACCTCATGGTGCTAAACTAATTACTGTAGGGTTTATACGGCTCTTACAGAATTGTGATTAAGTCCTGGGGGGATATGTAATCACTGTTTGGCTATCTATCTTCAAGGGCATTAAATGGTGACTTGCCCACCCTTGAGTTATCATACAGTGGGCATCATGGAGTACAGTGGAAAGGAGACGACGACCTGCACCTTAGGCCCAGTTTTGTCACCAAACTAGTCTAGCGTCCTTGGGCAAGTCATTTACCAACTCCAGGCTTCAGAGTCCTCCTCTAGAAAAAGAAAGGATCCAGTCAAGATGACCTCTGAGGTCCCTTTTCTCATAATGTTTTATGAACCTGTAAACTATTAAGATAACTTCCTTGGACAAAGCTTATAGAAAATTGGCTCCCGAAGGTTTAGAGGAAGCCAAGATTACACAATTAGTCAATGGCAGAGTTACAATTAGAATCTAATTCTCTGGACTCCCTGCCTTTTTATCTACTTTAGTCCCCCCACAGTACACATAATTAAACTTGCAATGATTACCATCTGCCCCTAGGAAGTCTGGAATCACAGATCAACATAGCTATGGAAAAGAAAAAAAGTAGAAGACAATGAGAAAGTCCTAACTTGGCAGCTTGGGATTTTCTATTTTGTGGGTTATATCTAAGCAGTGACCATTATTGTTATCATTGTTGCTATTATTAATGTTATAATCAATGAATTATACTTAGGGGAGGCCTTGGAGTTTACAAATAGCATTATATATATATTTACATACACACACACACACACACACACACACACATATATGATGTATATTTAAGTCCACGTACTCTGAAATATTTAGAAAGGTTATTTTTAATCATTATTTTATGAGCACAGTAATTGATGCTCTGCGGCCGCATTATCCAAAGTTAGCTATTAGCCACATGTGGCTAAAGTGAAATGAATGAAAACTACATGAAATTTAAAATTCTATTTCTTGGTTGCACTAGCCACATTTCAAGTGCTCAATAGGCAAGTGCAGGTAGTGGCTATCATACAGGATAGCACAGATACGGAGCATTTCCATCACTGTAGAATAGCCCATTGAATGGCACAGCCCTAAGAGATTGCTACTTCTCTGATTCCACATAGCTGTAAGTGGCAGAACCAGGGCCTTGGCCTCCTGGCCTCAGGTCCGATGGCCTCATCCCAGAGTAGCTCCTCTTGTCATCTAGTTTACATATAGTTTCCTTGCTCTTTAATTAGTTGTGTCCACTAAAAAAAAAAAAAAAATGCAAACCAATTTTAATATCACCTTAAGGGATGAATAATGAGGTAGCACCATTCTAGTTTACAGAATATACTGGATTATCAGGTGATAGAATAGAGGAGCAAAATCTGAGCAAAGAGCTAAATCTCAAGCATGTCCACTAGCAACCTAAAAATTAAGTTATTTATCGCCTTGTGCATTTTAAACATCAAAGAATTTTCAAATATTATCAGTGTCAGCCCTCTGCTTTTCAAAGACCAATTCTGATTCTTGAATCAGCCAAAAAGAGGCAAAAGCAGTACTGGAAATTCATATTGGAATTCTAGCCAGAGTGATTTTCACCCCTCTTTCCTTAAAAGAAAAGGAAAAAAAGTATTAATAAACAGACGTATTAAAGGAAAAATCTGAACATTATCATACTTTCACTTGTATTGATTCTTACAGTTGTCAGAGAAAGACTTATTATCTAATTCCACATCCATTCTTAATTCACAACTGGAAGGATACACTGTAGCACTACCAAAAGGGCAACAAAGCCTAGGAAATCTTTTCTCAACCTACTTTTGACCAGATCAAAGGTATAGATCTTAAAAAGCAAACAGCATGATATCTGTTAAGTCTAAGCTTTGAAACTACACTAGGCTTTGGTTCTCTGACCCTTTCCTAACTGTGTGGCCTCTAGTGAATCCCTTAAACTCTCCATGACTCAGTTTACTCATCTGGAAAGTGGATAAAATATTACCTAGCTTACAGGGTTGCCTTGAGGGCTGATGGTAATGTATGCATGACAGCAGGCATATGCCTGGTGAAATGTGGCTATTTAAAAAGTAGGAGGTTTTATTATTAATTTCCCTCAAGGAAGAAACATGCACGGTATTAGCCACTTCCAGCATTGCTTCAGTTGAAAAAATCAAACCACTAGTGAGTGAAAATTTTCACCTAAGAGAATTCTAGATTACCATTCTAAACTGCTACCTATTTGCCATCCTGTATCCCATCTCACCTTAACTATATTTATTTATAATAAACTTCTCATTGAGTGGTTAACAAAACATTGGATCCAAAAAAGCTTGTTTTTAGACATCAATTACATAGGTGTATGTTTATAGATTGCACCCTGGGGAGAAAATACAAATACTCATCTTGTACCTATGTTTCATAAGAACGAATTCTATGGTAACTTCTAAATTTATTATTAGCAAAGGTTGTATTTAAGATTCTTGTGTCTACTGCTTAATAACACCCAAATTAGTCTCGATGGAATTAGCTGTAATTAAGGACATTGTGAAATATGGTGGGGCAAACAGAATTACACTGTATTACTTTATTAATAATATTCTTTAACTACACTGTAAATTGCTATTAGGCCTGCATATTACTGCCTGGATATGGAAATAGTCTTTTGCTATGCTAATCTAACACAATTTTCTTTTAAATGTAAACAAATTATACTCTATTAATATGCTGTTCTACTTGCATAGTTAATTATTGTAACAGTAAGGAATAAAATTGTTCTGCTTTCTCTGTTTCTGATGGAAAAAGGGCTACATAAATAGTTTAATAGGGAACTAATTATGCAAAAAATTTAGATGCCTAAAATGTGTTTGTAATTACATTAAAATGGTCTTCTGTTCAAATATTGGAAAGCTTGCTAATTGGAGGCTAGCTGAAAATTTAAATATTGTGAATCAATGATTTTAATACAGTACTTGTTTGGTTGTGTTTCTGTTCATATTTGTCTCAAAAATGAAGAGAATATTTAACAATGTTTAATAAGAGGAGGTCTGAGTTTCATACCAATGAAGTTAGTCTGCGGCAGACTGAAATTTTAAATGTGTATTTTTCAGCATTATCTTTAATTTACTCAAGGGGCATGGGCAACTTTTGGCTCCGTAACAAGAACAACACAAGTACACTGCTTGGTGGATAAGTTGATGTGAAAAGAAAATCTGGTATCGACCAAATCAAAGAGTTCTGGAAAATGCCCCACGACAGGCAAACCAGAGTTGATATGGTTGTAAATTGCTAAATTGTTTTAGATAAATAAACACATGTAGCAGATCACCTGCCTACTCTCCAAGGATTTCCAAGTGCGTCACCTTATCCAGTTGTAATTAAGAAGTGTTAAAGATGTAGTGTCTCGTTCTAAATGATTCTTCGTGGCATCCAAGCTTTTATTTTGATGTGGAATAGAGGTTCTAAATCTGAGAAAAATGCAATGCTAAAATAAGCCCACTCTTTTGGAGAGAATTGCAACAACCTGTCCTGAATTTTAAACTATTTTGGAAAAAAAGAAGGGCAAACTGTTCATTATAATTTTTACGACAATACAAATGAGAGTACTGCATATGTAACCAGGATTAATTGCACAGATAATTGGGAGCCCAGAATAACTTTATAATTTAAAATTCTTCCCTATTTAACAGAGATATTGTGAGGATCAAGAGATATAATGTACTTGAAAGCGTGTTGAAGACTGTAAAGCCCACAAGGAAGGTAGCAAGACAATCATCACGGTTATTAATGATAATAAAGAAGATAAAATGTAATTTGTCATATAACATAATCCCCACTGGATAGGTCCTTCCACTCAAACTTCCATAACTGGCATACCTTTGTGGTACAATGCATTGTTCGTGCTTCAGCTCTAGAAGTAACAGACCACAGTATGACGCCTGCCTCTACCTCCCAGGTCCTGACAGACTGACAGATGATGCCCATGGATCTGTTTTAAGCTCTAGTACAGGGAACAGTCACAACCAGTCAGTTGACTCATTTCTTATAAACCACTGCCATTGTCTCCGACCTAAAGGATATCTTTGCTGATTTGGGAAAATAAAAATACCAAAAGACTCCTCAATCAGTTGTAAACACTTTTGAAGACACTCACTGTCTACTGGGCAAGCCCGACACCTTAGCCTGGTGTTCAAGACCATCTGCTCTCTTACTACTCCCTTCCTATCACCTCTGTAAGCCCTCCACTCAGCCGAAGCAATCCCGCCCCTTCCCACATCTGGGCCACTGTGCTTGCTACTCTCCTTGCCAGAAACCCCTTCTCCTCTTTCCCATTAGTCTTCCTTTGATGTCACGCTCAAATTCTCTCTCTTCATCTAAAGGCTTCCATTGAACTTTCCAGTACTCAATGACTTCCTTTTGAATTCCACTAGCACATGATATCTGTACCTTTCTCTTACCATTTGGCTTGTTATTCAGCTTTCTTAGTATTACATTATTTTACTCTAATTTGGTGATATGCTCTTCCAGGTATTTGATCCATCTTCATATTTCCAGGGTACACTATAGCCTATACATATTTACTTTATACAGATTCTTGCCCTTATTCAAGAGCAGAAGCACATGGCACTCAAAGAATTTGTGAAAACATTCTTAAATCAGGTTGGTCACTTCATCTCCAATCATCCGTTCAATTAGACAAGGTGAAGCTGGTAGTCTGAACCTACTGATAGTTATATCGGTCCATGTGATAGGCCGCTATGTTTGTCTGGAAAGACTTCTTGGATTACGGTAGAATAAAATAGTTCATGACAAATATTCTATCCTGCCATTACACTGCAGTTATCCACTTCTACATGTTCACAGTACTGTTACTGGAGCTATACATAAGACATAACTGAAAACTGTCATTTCTGTTTTTGTTCTACTAAAATTATTTCTCGTGTCTTTTTTTCAAAAACGAAATGTCCAAGATGTATGATTTCTATTTCTCATAAATGTTTATTAGGGATATTGACTATGCTTCATGAAAGTCAGATGACTATCATATTCTCTGCTGATGGAGAAGACTATTCACAAACTCACTCCCAGCCTCACTGGTAGTTCAGCCATCAGAATCTGCCTATTAAGAATGCCACCAGGACTTTTATATCAGTGGAAAATCATGTATTGATTGATGCAATCATCAAGTAATGTATTCTCTTTTTTCTTCCCACAACTATTAATGAGCAGGGAAATGCCAAGATGGTGGAAACAGAAGGGAAAGGAAAGAACAGCAAAGACACTGATCACTCAAAACTAAAGAAGCAGCTCATTAAAAACGGAGAGCTATGTGCATACAAATTTCCAGAAAAAATAATTTCTGATTTTCAATGATATTGCTCTTAGTCCTCTCTATTTCATCCAGAAGGGTTCCATTCCCCAGGCCAAGAGGGCACAATGTGTGTGTATCCCACACATATATTGAAGAGAATGAAAAAAAAGTGGCTATATTCTCTTTAATAAGTGGAATAATCAACCTAATAGGGAACTTTTCCTAAATTAAAATTCTCATTACACAGAGGAGACCCATTCTTGTTGACTTATAGCCTTTATTTTTTACCGTCTGCTATGTTCCTAGCTGCAGAAATCTGGAAGAACCTTGTATTGTTAGAGAGAACACATTCCAAAGGCCTGTCCAATGGAAGGTCAGTCAAAGAGAGAAGCTAAGCTCACTAATTTCTTTTTTCCTTTTTCAATCGAGATATATATGGTGTTTTCTTGATCTTTTGCTATTTTTTTTTCACTGGTTGCATTATGTATACCATTAAGGATGACCATTAAAACTATCATAATATGTGCCAGACTAGTCCATTTTTACTACCTTCTTATCTCCCAGCATTTGACGCATAGTCAGAAAATTAAAATCCAAGAAGAATTTAGCTGAGTGCACATGTTGCCACTGGTAACCCATGGTAATAAGGTAACCCTGTATATTCACAAGTGCCATATGTCATATGCACAGATACATATGCAGACAGAAAAACCGTTTTTAGAAAACTCGTGTCTTCCAATAAAAAAAAAAAAAATGTATTCCCTAGAGTACATCACCAGAGCTTTAGGCTATTGATTCAATTTACTATCTAACTTTCAGAGCTTTATTTCTGATTTTATAGGAATTACAGGAAAACCAAGTTATAGAAGTTCTCAGGAAACAAAGAATGAGGAGTACTTACTGCAAAGTCCCAGTGAAATGAAATCTATCAATAGAAGTCCAAATGTATGCCACTTAAAGATCTAGATTCAAGACAGATAAAGGCTTAAAAAAAAAAAAGTTCATTTTCTAACAAAATAGTATCCCCTATTGTGTGTATATATATACCTGTCTGTCTGTCTATCTACCTATCTAACCTATCTATCATCTATCTTTCTATCTATCTATCATCTATCTTTCTATCTATGTCTCCATCCATCCATCTATAATAATTTTCTGGTAATGAAGCATTCTTTAATAGCCTGTGATTTTCCACATCCTTCTCAGAAGCCAAAATCTCAGGATATAAATACATTAGAAGGTGAAGCAGATTCATATTTTTCAGCCCAGCCAGACAATGCCGAATCCTAACTGCAGCTCTACGTACTCTATCAGAGGGATAGGTATTATTTTTCCAAAAAGGAAAAATAGTTTCTCACAAGACCTTATAGACTGCTTAGTACCCTCTTGGATAAAAAGAGATGGTAAGAGAACATATTTAAAAAGTGTGGAACAATTTCATCTTAAAGAGAATACCCATGTTTGTTTCATTTTTTAAAAAAACTTTGGTGAATGTCTCAAGGTAGCCTCAGTAAAGCAACTGGAATGAAGATGTGAAAGGCCAAAAACCAGAGATTTTGAAGCTTCTCAGTTAGTCCTCTTATCTGGAATGACCATTTGCTGTAATGAATGTAGAAGGCTGCCTCATTTTCCTCAACATTGGGACTAGACAGAATCTGATAAAAAGATATTAAAATGATGAGTATTTATTTGGTTTTCTACCCAAAGGGCAGAACCAAAAGGAACAGTGAGCATGTGCTGTGCTCCTAATTAAATCGCTGGTTTCTTTGGAACAAAGGTGATGTACACATTCTTGAATATTCTTAAGAATATTTTTAAATTATTATCTCTCCATGTTTTCTTTTTTCCCTCAGCTTTATTGAGGATGATTGAAAAATAAATATTGTACATATTTAAGGTGTGCAACATGATGTTTTGATATATGTGTACATTGTGAAATGATTAGCACAATCAAGATAATTAACATATCAGTTACCATTTGTGTGTGTGTGTGTGTGTGTTAAGAACACTTGAGATCTACTCAGCAAATTTACCTTCTGTGTTTTCTATGACAGCATGTATTACCTTGATACCCAGAATAAAAAATGGTTTTAAGGACAACAGTAGCAACAGCTGATCAAAGTCTCCTCTTCTATACTATGTCACCAAGATTTCTTTAGTTTCTTCAGACATTCTCATCATGGCTGCAGACATCTCTAGATTTCCTGGCCCGAGGTGCCTCCTTTCACTAGGAATGCTACGCCGGGACCACAGCATCTTCCCTGACCTCTATGATCCCTGACTGTCTCCCCTTCTCCTCCAGAGGCCCCTACTCCTTCCTCACTTTTACATACTTTTTATTATAGTAACCTCAAGGAATTGTAGTTACTAGACCTAAAGTGCCATAAAAACACATTATCCTCACCTGCCCGAATAACACAACAGCTGGAATGGAGAAGGCTTGTCCCAGGTCAAGAATTACCATGAAGTCAGTTTAAATTAGATGTGGTAATTCATAAAGTCATGTGCATTTTGTCACTTTTGGCCTTTCTAATACCTCTCTTGTCCTCTTATAAATAGAATAAAAATGGATCTGCATATCAGCATATTTATTTTAACTCGTTATAGCAAAGCAATGTCTCATAAATGTTCAAGAAGTAAATAAATTAATAATAATAGAAATTGCAGAAGAAAAGTAAAGTGGATTACTCTTTTCTTTATTCTAAGTTTTCTCTGTGTCCATACACAGTAATATATTCATGGGTTCTTATATCTAACCTCTTTTTAACACATCTCTTATGCTTTTGGTAGGTGTATAAAGGAAAAACTGACAAATTTATTTTGAGCACTCAAGGAGTCTGGAATATTGCACTTTCAAAAAATAATCACTTGAACATTGTTCTTTATTTCCTCTTCCTTTATAATCTTCTCATATCCTGTTGAGTTTTCTAAGCTCTCCATTTTCAAGTCTGTTATTAAAAAAAAAAATAGGGAAAAAATTATAAGGTGCTTTGGGAGGCAAAAGACATTTTGTCTCCCAAATAATTTGCCTTATTTCAGAGAAATGAAGGTGCACCCAGGCATTCTGGGAAAACCAGTTATTGCATATCACATAGACTTGTTATAAATGCAGAGGAAGATCTAATATATATCTCAGGAACAAATACCATAGATGGGTTTAAAATAAAATTGGTTTTATTGATTATGACATGCTATTTAAAATATAATACAGTGTATTTTAAAGGGGCAAAAACAATAAATCACCTATGACAATTATCACTTTATTCTGATTCTGTAACTTTATATTTCTCTTCTTTAACTATGAAGTGAGGAAGCAGCGATAGGGCATTGAAAAAATTAGAATTAATGCAAACATCTTCAATTTTTTTCTTTTTTATAAACTCCAAGATAATCTAAAGGATTTGTCTTAAGTTTTCTTTATCCTGGAAAATCTAATGAAATCTTAACAATTATGGAAAAAACCACAAGAGTAATGAATAAACAGTAATACCTACGTAGGCAATCAGATGACAGAGGTATACCGAGTGAGGCCCAACTGCGGCTGATATTCAGCAAAGGAAGGCAAAAGAGTACATATTGTACGATTTCATTTCCATGAAATTTAAGTACAGACCTACTATGTGGGACAGAAATAAAAATAATGGTTGCCTGTGAGGGCACAAGAAAACTTTGGCGCTAATAATAGAAATGATCTTTGTCTTGATCCAGAAGGTGATTATAAGTAAAACATCACTGAGGTATATTTAACATTTTATTGTATGTAAATTATACTTCAGTCAAGAACTGTTAAAAAAATAAGATATTATTCTTGGCCTCAGGGAATATATTTCCTTGGAATGATAAGAATGTTAAAATTTTAAGAGAGCTATTACTATCTCAAGACAGGATTTATTGGGTGTGACTTGGAGAATGAGAAAGAGAAGATAGGGAATTTTATCCCCAGTGGGGTAAATGGTAGGAGAACATATCTGGAACTTGTAATAGGCAGTATTCATGGAAGAATTTTTAAAAGAATTTTGTTTTTGTTTTTGTTTTTGTTTCTGAAAAAGAAGCTGCTAATGCAAGCTGGCACTAGATTGTAAAGAACCTTGAGTGCCAGGTTGAGACATTATCCACCAGGTTGAGGGTATTCACATTCAATTTTTAAGCTGAGGAATGGCACATTCCAAGTGATCAAAATTAATCTGGCTGAGGTAGGAAGATCAAGTAAAAGCCTTGACTTTTCATGAAATGTTGCACATGTTTATAAGTTGAGTCACTTTATCAACCCATTTCCTGCCTATAGAATTTTGGGGTTTGATAGCCTTCTTTCATTTCATATTTTCTCTGTCCCTTTCAGTTCAGGCTGACAGTATTTCTGCTGATATAAAATTATCAAAAACTTTGTGGTTCTCCTGTGTATATCACTCAATTAGATAAGAAGCTTTTCCACAGGTCTCTCCTATATAATCTCATCTCTACTTTGGCTTATGTTGAGGGGATCTAGGAGTAAAATATTTAATCTTTTCAAGGAGCCTTTTTTTGTGAATAAGTACTCTGACCTTTGATCTTCCTGATTTTAGCAAGAGGTTTTCCAGACACGTCTCAGTTGTGGTTTTTTTTTTTTTTTCTGTTCCCTAGTGTACAGTTTCCTGAGAGTGAATCTATTAATTTCAGCATCTTTTGCAACCTGGGTAGGCTAAACATTTCTCAAGTCATCAAGTCATGTTTGCTTTTTGTTTATCAATCTTCCCTCAATTTATTTATTTCCTCTCAAACTCTACTATCAGTAGCAAGAAGAAACCAGACTGTACTTTCAACACTTTGCTTGGAAATCTTCTCAGCTAAATATCTTAGTTAATCATTTACAAGTTCTACTTTCCACATACTTGCAGGATAGGATTCTCCTAAGCTTTCTGCCACAATGTAACAAGGATTTCCTTTCCTCCAATTTTCAATAACATGTTCCTCATTTCCCTCTGAGCCATAACCAACAGTGCCTTTAATGTCCACAATTGTATTAGCAGTCTGTTTGTGACAATTTAGGTATTCTCTAAGGTGATATATGTTTTCTCTACTATACTCTTCACTTTCTTCTGAGTCCTCAATAGCAGAGTTATTAACATCCATATTTCCACAGTCTGTTCACGGCAATTTAGGCTTTTTTATTTTTTTACCATGCTTCTCAAAATTCATCCAGCTTCTGCCCATTGCCCAATTCCAAAGACACTTCCACATTTTCAGCTTTTTGATATAACAGTATTCCACTTCTAGGTAAATATCAAAATCTGTATTAGTATTCTATGGCAGCTTCCACAATCTATAACTTGCTTTTTCAATAAAAAAAGTATTCATAATGATATCCTACATGATATGAAATCTCTTACAATATATATGAAAGCCATATGTGCCCCTCTGGTTCCTTGCATTATTATAATGAGTCAAGAGAATTATATTATATTTTAATATCCAAAACTCCAATTATCTCTCACCCAGGCTAGACGCGGCAGAACTCACACAACTAAAAACTATAAACTAGGGTGATTTCTTAGTAATACCTTTTTTAGTAATAAATATCCTCTAAAAAATTTATAAATATTACCAATAGGTTAAGTCCCCAAAAGAATTACTTGATATTTAGGAACAGAACAATTATTAACATTGATGAAAGAAGAAGACACAAATAAATGGAAAAATACCCCATGTTTACAGATTAGAAGAATTAATATTGTTAAAATGCCCATGCAACTCAAAGCCATGTATAGATTCAATTTAATCCCTTTCAAAATTCCAATGGCATTTTCCACAGAAATAGAGAAAACAATGCTAAAACTCATGAAGAACCACAAAAGACCCTGAATGACAAAAAATCTTGAGAAAGAAGAACAAAGCTTGAAGAATAACACTTCTTGATTTCAAAATATATGACAAAGTTATAGTAATCAAAATGATATGGTATACATACTACACATAGACCAACTGAACAGAATCAAGAGCTTAAAAATAAATTCATGCATATAACGTCAACTAATACTTGACAAGGGAGCCCAGAACACTCAGTGGGGGAAAGCATAGTTTCTTCAATAACTGGTGTTGTGCAAACCGGATATCCACATTCAAAATAATGAAATTGCATCCCTATCTTACACCACACACAAACATTAACTCAAAATGGATTAAAGAAGTATATGTAAGATCTAAAACCACAAACTCCTAGAAGAAAACATTGGGGAAAAGCTCCTTGACATGGGTGTTGGCAATGATTTTTTAGATGACACAAAAAGCACAAGCAACAAAAGCAAAAATTAATACATAGGATTACATCAAATTAAAAAGCTTCAACACAGCAAAAGAAACAACAAAATAAAAACCATCAACCTATGGAATAGAAGAAAATATTCGTAACCCCACATATCTGATAAGGGGTTAATATCCAAAATATATAATGAACACATACAACTCACTAGAAAAAAAAATAACTAATCAATTAAGAAAATGGGCAAAGGACCTAAACAGACATTTTTTAAAAGAAGACATACACATAGTCAGCAAGTACATGACTAATTGCCAGGGAAATGTAAATAAAAACCATAATGAGCTATCATCTCACACCTTTTTGATAACAGACTGACTATTATAAAAAAGACAAGAGCTAATAGGTGCTGGTGAGGCTGTGGAGAAAAGGGAACCATTGTGAAGTCTTGGTGGGAATTTAATTTGGTGCAGCTACTATGGAAAACAGAATGGAGGTCCCTCCAAAAAAATCTAGAAAACAGAATTATCATGCTAGGAGAAATAAATCAGACAGAAAAAGACATTGTATGATCTGACTTAAATGTGAAATCTAAAAAGCTGCACTCATAGAAACAGAGAATAGATTGGTATTTGCCATGGGCTGTTGGTTGGGAGAAATGGAGTGATGTTGGTTAAAGGGCACAAACTTCCAGTTATTAATCTAGGATGTAATGTACAGCATGACTGCTATAGATAACAATATTGTGTTGTATACTTGGCAGTTGTTAAGAGAGTAAATTGTAAATATTCTTATAACACACACACAAAAAATGGTAATTACGTGAGATAATAAGGTGTTGCTAACTTTATTGTGGTAATCATTTTGCAATAGGTATGTATCAAAACATCACATTGTACACCTTAAACTCACAATGTTAAATGTCAATATCTCAATAAAGATATAAATTATATTTTAATAAAGCTGTGAGGGAAAAAAAGCACAGAGCCATTTAAATGTTTCTGCCATGTCATGTCAGTTTGTCTGACAGATGTCCACTTTCTACTAAGGATCATCTTTATATTCAGAATATAAATAAAATGACAGTCCCCTCCAATATTCTTATGTAATTGCATTTACCTAGAGACTGATGAAAATAAATACTAAGAAATCTTTAATTCATTTTTGCTTTCTAGGTAGCAAGCATGATATAACTCAGTAAATTGCATGAGAGTACATTTTCACACCAAGAAACAGTCAATATGCAGTTCAATCACTGAAATATGGCAGTTGAGATGTTTTATGTATGTTAATTTTGAATATACTTAACCTGTTTCCTATATTATTTTCTGCATTTATTATCTGTGCTGCTTCATTTGACTTATAAAATTCATGAGTGCTATATTATATTTTCTTTGTTTTGTTGGAAAAGAAATAACTATCACATATGCAATGGGAGCCTAATATTAATTAATAATGATCATCTCAATCATAACCTCTACATCATGAAAATTGCTTCAAGTGATCAATACAACATTTATTGACTAGTGCTATTCTAGCCTATAAAACAGATTAGCCATTCAGAAAGGAAACTGTTAGGGTTTTTTGGGTGGGGTAGAGAGAAACTTTGGAAAACAATCAATGGTATAAATATACATTCCAAAATACTTATAAATGAGGCTTCGTTGTATATTTCACACTTGACATCCAGAATTGAGAGAAGTCTTTTACCAAAACGAATCTATCGAAATGACCCTTTACCAGGGTGACAGCCTGCTGGGAGAGTTAAGCCATTAAACCAGTCATCTGCCATTTGTTTACTGTGAATTACTTAAAGAATGTTCACTAAATATTAGATGAGATAAACCCTCACCATGGGCATTACTGCTTTGATGGAGAAAAAGACAGAGAGGAATCAGAAGCAAAGGGTAATTTTGTATGGAGTATGGGGTAGTGCCTGGATCACAGGTTTGGGGGACGCCTGTCAGGCCTGTCAGTGGCAAGGGAGCAGCATGAAGGCTCAGTTCCTGGAGAAGAAGACATTGAGAGGGAAATGAAGAATAATAGGGGAGTGAGGATGTCTTGAGATACATTCTGAAATATAAAGACCAGAATTATCAAATAACACTGAACGAGACACTAATTGCTTTTTCATTTTTTTTCCTCTACAGGGGATTTTTAAATAGAAATGTAAATACTTACCCTTATTAGAAAATAAAAAAGGTAAAAATTTTTCTGGAATAATTGGGCACTCAGTGAAAAACCTTAAAAACATGAATGTATTTTGATGCAGAAATAAAAGTTAGAATTATTTCCTGAGAAAATAAACAAATGTGCCAAAGATCTGTACATGTGCAGTGTTATTTGTAATATTGAAAAATATTAAGTGACCTAAATTTTTTATCAATAAAGAATTGATTGAATAAAATAATCAAATGTCCAAACAGTAAAATCCTTATAATCAATAAAAATGATTATATAGTTCTGTATTCATTGACTTGGAAATAATGTCCATAATATTTAGTTAAAAAGAAACCCTCATATTTACAAAGCTGTATGTAGACTATGTTCCCCATTTTTGTATTAAAAATTTATATATGTGTAAGAAGCAAAAGGCTTGAAAAATATTTGCCTATTCGTGATTATCACTGGAGTGGGATTATGACTAATTTCACTTTATTTTTGTATGCTTTCCATCCTTTTTTTCCATAAATAGGGAAACAGACATCAAGGTCAATATTAATCACTGGAATTAAATGCATAAAAACCAAGAGCAGCTTAACTGCATGCTCTGAGCATGGCAGTTGCCGAAAACTATGGATTAATTATTTGTTTGTTTGATTGATTGAAAAGGTATCACTAAAAGGAAGCGAGCATAAAGCCTAAGGAATTACAGAGGAAGAGTGATGTGGTTAAATGCTAAAGCTGATTCTATTTTGTTGGCAGCTGCAGAATGATTCCTGTTTTGTTTCCTATAATTTAAATTTTGGAGCTCTAAGTGTCTGCCCTCAATTTGCTTCAGAGATAGTAATAATGCCATCTTACAGTTTATAAAGCACTTTCTTTTTACATCTCATTGGAGACCTACAACAATCCTGTAAGAATCCAGGGATGATTACCCTCTTTTCGGATAAGGAAACTCAAGCACAGAAGAGTAAATGACATACAAAAGTCATAGAACTTGTACACTAGTTAGGAAATTACTAGCAGCTATAACAAATACCAAAATTTTATTAACTTAGTACATTAAATCTTAGTTTATAATCTCTGCCTGGGCAGATGCTTTTCAGAGCAACTCTATTCTACGGAAGAGGAAAACAATGCTACAAGCCAGTGAGTAGAATCTCCAGGACTCAGAACAGATATATGACTTTAAGTCTAGTGCTCTTGCAGCACATTGCCTCTGCATCCAGAGTTGGCTCAGCCTGCCTCACAGCTTTTGAGTGAGTTAGAGCCTGACCCTACCACTGGGCAGTACTGGAGAAGAGACTGTCACCAATGGGAAGAACATTGAACCGACCATGAGGAGAACCAGACTTAAGCCTCAGCCATATCTGAGTGAATGAGCCTGAATAAATCATGAAACCTCTATCTCTTTTTTCAGAAATGATGATATAATCTGTATTTCCCAATCATTTCCACTCAAGCTTTTGGACCCTTTTATTATTTTTCCCTCAGATGCTCAAACCTTCCTATAACGTTGTAAGTCCATGAGAGCCTCTTAGCAGTAAGAAGCAGCTAGTAAAACCACCTGTCTTTGATATATTCTATGCAAAGTTAAAAAAAGAAAAAGGCAGTATTACTTAGCCTTGGTAGTACTAGTTTGAGTAACTGTTTAATTTCTATGGGGCTATTGGAAAATTGAAAAAAAAAAAATTGCCTGCTCCTATTAACTACCTCTGTGGACCAACTGGGAGCCACAGAAGGCCATGACCTCCTAAAGCCCTGAACAGTTACTATCTGAATATGTCTTTTGTTTCTGTAATCTTGACAAGTGAATTCCAGTCACACTCTTCCTATAAAGACGGTCTGCCTGGAAATTCTGGTTTTCTCCTTCTCCACTTGTCTGAATCCAGAAGTGTATATTGAGCTGGAAGTGGCTGGAGATGATGGACGGGGAAAGGACATTGAAAAGCACGCTTCGTGAAACAGAGCAACAAGTCTATTAGAAACCTTGCTATCTGTAACATTGTTTGAATTCTAATGCTTTCTTCATTATTCGTAAATCCATAATCATCACTCCATCCGGAAAATCTCACTCTTACCCTCTTCTCCATCATCTCCATGAAATACATCAGAGAGAAAAACGCAGAGAATTAACATGAACTCCCATGTATTCCTTTTCACCACCAGCTTTGTCAGATCTTAATAATTTTGTATACTTGTTTCTGACTCTTTAAAAGATAACGTGAATAATTTTTAAAATATTGAAGCCTGACAGGATACTGCCTCTCTGTTCTACTTTCTTATATCCTTCCCCAGAGGTAATTCCTATCTGAATCTTACCAACCTTAGTATTCCCAATTTAGTGTTTATCATTTTATGCATACATTTTTAACATCAATATACATCACTTTCTTTGCATAATGTCAAACTTTATAAATTTTATAAATGATAAAAACTATATAAAAATTATATAAATGGTATCTTACCCCATATATTATGTTTCTTTTGTTGCTTAAAATATTTTTGAAATTTAGTTATTAAATGCCTTCTGCTCTAGCACATTCATTTTAACAGCTAGAAAGCCATCTTTATGTATAAATACACCAAATTTTAAAATCCATTCTCCCCGTGGCAGATATGTGACATATAGTGTTGCATTAACATTCTCGTACATGTTTTCTTGTGTAAAGTATGACATTTTCTGTCATCTACATATGTTAAAATGGGTCAGATATGGCATTCTCTTCAACTTTATTAGATATTGACAAATATCTCTCAAAAGTGTTTTTGACAAGTCCTAAAAATTCCTGTTACTTCACTTAACTCACCAAATTCCTTCATACTGATCTGATAGGTTTTAATTTATATATCAATAATCCTTGGTGTGATTAGTATGTTTTCATGTACATATTGGCTATTGGGGTTATCTGTTAATTGATTGTTCAAGTAGTTTGCCTATTTTTAACCTATTTATTTATGTTACTTTTGCCTATTTTTATATTAGATTGTCTCTTTTTAAAGATTTGTAAGACCTCATTACATGTCCTAAATAATGATCCCTTGATAGTTTGAGTTGCAAATATCTTCTTGCAATGATTGTTTGTTATGTTTAATTTTGTTTTGGGTTTCTTTTGTTTATAATAATTTTAAATTTTAGTGTAGTAAAAGTTATAAATATTTTCTTTTATGATTTACGCTTTTTGCATCTTATTTAAGAAAAATATCAACATTTACAATAGTAATAGTTTTAGAATCACATGAGATTTTTAAAAATTGAAATAGCATTGAATTCATAGATTAATTGCAGAGATAGAGATTAATACTTTTATAATTTTAACTTTTCTCATCCAGCATCTTGGTTTACCTTTTTATTCTGGCATTTTTTTTATGTCTTTCAATAATATCTGTAAGGTTTCCACAAAAGGCTTGCTTAAGACAAAGAGAAACTTTTTATAAGCCTGGGGCGTGACTACCCACCATGACCTACCCAGTTAGATATTTATGATAAAGTCACCCTTTGAGGTTACTTTTGATCATTGAACTTGTTGGATTTATTAGAGAACCTTTTTTTCATTCACACTAGATACCTTACAACATTTGTTAGCATTTGGAATATCTCACTTTAACTATATTTTAACTGGTTATTTCAAGTGAGAAGAAACACTATTAAATTTTATATATTGATATTTTATCCAACAACCTTTCTTAATTTTCTTGTTAGTACTAATGATTTGTTTACAGAGTTTCTTTATTTTTCTATGCAGAACAATTACAGTACCTAAAATCAAAACAGGTCTTTCTCTTTCTTTTCAATGTATATACTTATATTTCTTTTTCTTATCTTATTGCACTTGTCAGACTGCCAATAAAGAGTACTGGGGAGTTCACTGGTAATGGGCATTCATTCTTGTCTTTTTTCTAATCAAAATGGAATGCTTCTAATTAATGGTTCACAGATATATGATGTTTGCTTCAAGTTTTTCATAGTTCATTTTTCGAGTGTGGAAAATTTGCTTCTATTTCTAACTTGCTCTGAGTTTTGTGTTTTGTTGTTTTTTAATTATAGAGTTTTATCCATTTTGTCTGCATATATTAAGATAATCACATTCTTCTCTGTTTATCAGCTAATGCAAATTATATTAGCATATTTTCAGATGTTAAATAATTTTTACATTTCTGAAGTAAACTCTACGTGTTCACGTTTTTAAAAATACACAAATAGAGATAATTTGATATTTTATTTAGGATATTGCAACTATGTTTGTAAGTATGATTAATTTGTATTTCTTTCTTTTACTCGCCTTTTAAAGTTTTGACCAGTTATAGTTTTTCTTCCTTCTCTGTGCTCTGAAGTAGAGAAAGAAATACAAGATACCACTACTTCTTAAAACTTTGGTACTAAAACATGAGATATTAGTATTATGATCTAAAAAACCAATTGTCCATTTCTAAATATTATCACATTAATTGAGCTTTTATTTTAATAGCTATATTTTCATTTCTAAGAAGATTCCTATTTCTTAATAATTTTCTATCCATGTTTCAACTGTCTGCTTTAGTTTTATAATCTTTTCCTTTTTAATGAATGTAATCTTTTCTTTCATCTCTTTAAACATTCTAAATATTCTTACTTTAGTCTTTTGTGACTATGCCGTTAAATTAATTCCTATTCTGTTTGTTGATTTAATTGATTTCTTTTTAGCATTAGATTTCTTCTCTTGTTTTTGATATACTTTTTTCTACAGAATTTTTTTATTCTCTCTCTGTTCCTATCTCCTTTTTTTTTTTAATCTATCTCCCAGGGTTCTCCCTTAGTCTGTAGCTGTTGAGATTGACACTAGGTCAACAAACAGGTCATAAAAGGGTATATCCTTTTTCCTGCTCCATCATAATTTGAGAGAGAGAATAAATCCAATCATCAGATGAGTTGGCTCAGTTCCTTGTGCAGAGACAGTGTTTTTGTCTGCTTGTCTGCCTGGGCCCACAGAGTCCTATAAAGCTATGACTTCAGGCAGTGAGGTAGCAATAACTTTTTTTTCAACTTCATTTCAGGAAGTGGTGAGACTGCCTAAGTCCCTGACTTCAAGTTGTAAGCTTGGGTAGGGCTGCCCTCTGTCTCCAAACCACCACTTTCTGCTTCCAGAGTTGGAAGCTGGCAGGTCCGCCCTTTTATCTCTACTCACACTTTATGTTTCTGTTTTATTTGTGATCCACAGATATGTTTACTCATTTTGGTACCTAACTATATCATTTTTGTTATCTCTTTTAAAAAAATTTATCCGTAGCTCCCAAGTGTTTAAAACAGAAGATTTTGTTAAAGCATATTTTCACTTAGCAATTTTACCCCCAAATTTCTGAGAACTGTTTCTTAAATTTATTTTGCATCTTTACTAACGTGTGGTAAAAGCTATGGACTCCATCGACGTTCATTGGATCATATTTCAGATGAATGAATGAATGAATAAATAAATAAATGAATGAGGAAGGAGGTAATGAAATCAATAGCAGGAAAAATTAAAAGAGAATGAATACATACAGTGCTGCCTCAATGAGGCTTAATTCTCTTATCTCAACCTTTCTCTCACCCAGAGTTTCAGGATACTTACTAGCAGCAGCTAAGACAACTTACTTCTTCATTAAATTTGGTAAGAGAAAAAAAGAAGTTTCCCACAACTCTCTCAAGAGTAGAAATACATCATTAGAGGCCTCCAATAACCTCTAGTTAGAGCTCACTGGATTAAAACCACCTTACGCATTCATTCCCAAAGGACTAACTAAAAGGATGGGATTATTCTTAGACCAACCTGGCCCATCCTTTAAGCAGGAGTCAATTCCTATAACTACACTGCTACCTCTTACTGAGAAGGTAAAGAATGGATACTGGAGAGTAAACAACAATATTCATTCTGTCAGACAACTGATTTGTCTCCTTTAATGCCAGTGGGTAAATTATTTGATTGAGTATGGAAGAGAATATAGGTTTAAGTTAAATTTCATTATTCCAAGTAGGATTAAAAAAAAAAAGTGTCTTCAAAAGTTTGGTCTGCTTATAAAGTGGTGACTATGATGTAAGAGAATATTTCTTAAAGTAATTAAAGTGATTTTTATCCATTTGATATATTTTACTTTTTTAACAGCTCCTTTTCTAAGATCTTCAGTAATCCTAAAATAATCCTGTGAAACAGGCATCATTACTATTATTCTCATTTTATGAATGAACACTGAGCTTCTCAAGTCATAGAAGACAATGATTTGGGGAAGACAGGTTATGGAGAGTGTGATTTAAACAATTACATTACTGGTAAACATTCACTCTCTCCTCGCAGCTCCACTGATGCTAGCCTTGGTCATGTGACTTGATTTACCCAGTGAGATATCAGCATAAATGAAATTAACAGAAATTTGAAGTGTACTTGTGCAGTTTGGCTTGCTCTCCACTTCTACCATCATAATGAAAATAACACGCCCAAGCCTGCCCACAGGGATCAGGAGCATGAAAGACACTTGGAGCAGATGCAGACTTTCAACTTGGTGGCAACACCAGTTAAGCCTACCCTAGATCCACTAAACACCTGCATGGACAAGAAGTAATGATTGTTATACTGAGTCGCTGAGCTTTGGAGTGGTTTTTATGTAGCATTAACGAGGTAATAGCTAACTAATACAGAGTGAAAGAAAAAATGAAAAGCAAGTTGGCAATATAAAAGAAGAAAATAACAAACTCAAATAAATATTTTTAGCCGCCCTAGGTCACTCAGAAAATGATAGAGCCAAACACAAATCTGAGTCTTCTGCCTGGAGGTCCTTTGGTTCTGTAAGATATGGCTCTCTATAATAATAGAAATGTTGCAAGCAGGTTTATTATTTGACTGTTTCACTGTAGTTTTAATGACTAATTCAGTCCTATTATCACATGGATCATTATTACTCACCCATTACATAGATTTATTAATGAGGAGATATGGCAGTTATTAAACATAAGAAAAATAGACAGTAACTATTTATTATTTATAAAGCTTTTGTTCCTATAACATTTCAACCACATAGTTATTAGAAAGCTGCTCTGTCCAATATGGCAGCCATAATCACATGCGATTATTTAAATTTAAATTTAAGTTAAATTTCAGTTCTTCAGTCACATTAACCACATTTCAAGTGCTCGGTAGCCACATGTTGCTAATGGCTACCATATTGGACAGCATCAATAGAGATGTTTCCAAAGTTCTATTGAATGGCACTGTCACAGAGGATATGCAAAGTAATACCTTTTCAATTAAGTCGAGTTGACTCATTTATAGAGCTTTGTAATACTTTCAACATGCTGCACTTCACCAGGAATCCCTGACTAAATAAGTCTCTCTTGTATTAGGACATGTGGAGCCATACAATTCTGTCAGCAAAGCTGGCTGGAGACGTTAAAGAAAATGTGTACAGGTAGTCCTGACCTCTGGCCTCCTGATTCAGCTGGAGCTTACAGGATAAAAGAGCTTCTGTCTCCATATGAAAGCATCTGGAAGCATGCTCAGCAGTCATGCAGCTGTGCTTACCTCCAACTTGCTGCCAAGCTCAGAAGGGAACAAAATCAATTAAAGGGATAGATCACAGTGTTTACCAAGAAGGAAAACCCCCAAATCTATAATAGTGAGAAGAATAAGCTGGTAATAAAAAACTGGGCATCAAGAACATTACAACTCTTGATCCAAATTGGCTCCTGTCTAGAGAAGTTATTTTCATTCTCTAAATTTTGTATTCCTATCTGTAGGATAAATTGAGAGTGGTTTCGTAGTGCCAAATGCCATAATGCAGAATTTCCAGGATTATCAGGCAAAAATAATCCCCCATCATTACCTCCAATGTCATCAGAGAGCTTTTTTCCATTTATAGGACGACAATGTTCACCTGCCTTTTGTAGAAATCTGACATTAGGCATGTGCTAGAATAATTCCTTTGGGAATTGTAAAACTTTATCTGCAGAGTGAGACTCTATATGTAAAAGTGCTTGATGCTTTTTCATCTAAGAAAGAGCCGCCCATCATACATTCAAATCTTAGCCTTAGTCACCACATACACACACGTACACGCACACACACAACAAATTGAGTGTTGAAAATATTATAGTTGCAATAGCAACTCTTAAAATGCATAAAATATAAAAACGAATAAATGCCTGGTGTGAGCAGTGTTTTACAATTTCTCTTCCAAATGAAAGAGACCCCCTGTTTCTTTTCATTTGGTGGCTTGGCTTATACTTTCATTTTTACGGTCCAGACAAACAGCAAAGTTAAATTCAAGCCTAATTTTGTTCTTTACAAAAGAAGCTTGTTTCAAAATAAAAGGTTAATAAAAAATAAATAAAGGAGCTTGTTTGACCTTTTCTGAAAGATAGATTATTGCCATGGAGAATGAGGTCATCTCTTATTTCATAGATATTACACTCTACCTGAGTTTCTAAACTTAAAAGTACTAACACTAAAGGTATCATTATATTTACCCATACAGAGACTATTTAATTCGAAACTGTCCTAGAATTTCCTCCCAAAATCTAGAGGTTAAATATCAAACTTTCTTTTTTTTCTCACCTCATTGATATATTTTATGTAGGAAATAATTGACACAGAGATAATTCATTTAAGTCTGTCAACCGTTTAATGCTTTATCAATTAAACACGTTATTAATTTATGATTCCTAATCAGAATTTATGAAGTTATTTGTTTATCCTAGGAATACGATTCTTATTAAAATGTATTATACATATGAAGGTATGATTGAATTTATCATAAGGCAATTAGCTACTGTGTGAAAAGCAATATGAGAAGGTACTATTGATCCAAAGAGATACAAACATGATGGTGACATGCTTCCAGTTTTCAAGAAATCTACATATAATCTGGTAAGATTGAAAATGGAAGCTACTCACCATAGGTCTAGGCACAGCAAACTAAATGGGTATAACAAAGACACAAAGAAATGCAATAATTCTGACTAAAAGGATCAGAGAAGGCTTAGCCGAGAATTGAGCACTGGAGCTGAGCCTGGAACAATAGAAAGCATTCGACAGGCAAAAAGGAAGGAAGAATGCTCCCGTCTGTAGCATTTTCACAGTGAGGTGATACGTGTCGAGAGACGAAGCATAGGGCACGTGATGGGAGGTGAGAGGACAGGGAGTGTGCAGGTACACTGAGAGCAGATGACAGAGAGCACTGAACAACAGCTTAAGGCATTTAAACTTTATGGGTAGAGTATCAGAAGTTTACTTTGTTAGTCATCAAAGACTTCCAGGTGAGGAGGGCGGTTTGACATACTCTTATCTACATATTAGGAAGTTTATTCTGACAGACTATAAACGATGAAGTTGGAAGCAAAGAAACTTATCTGTTAGGAAAAAGTTTTGTTGTTAAGAGATGGTACAGGCCTGACATGGGACAGAAAGGGCAGGGGGCCGATATGTATGACATTTCAGATACATTACGAGGAAAGGACAAGGTTAGTATCGCTAGCCTTGATGAATAAGAAGTGTCTGACCTCCTAAGGCAAATTGTCTTTTACTCATTCTATTGGTACAGGCCTGACATGGGACAGAAAGGGCAGGGGGCCGATATGTATGACATTTCAGATACATTACGAGGAAAGGACAAGGTTAGTATCGCTAGCCTTGATGAATAAGAAGTGTCTGACCTCCTAAGGCAAATAATTTTGCTTTCATTATACTTTTTTTTTTTCCAAAATGTTATTTATTTTTGGATTGGCTAAGATTTCCTAAGGATATCGTGTTAACATATATATTATGTATCACATTGACATATTTTTATGTCATAGACTGTTATCTATTGCCTGACCCTTATAGAAAGCATAAATCCAAAAATAGATGCCTTCTGTAGTAGCTATTTATTCATTCACCTATTTATGTGATCAACAAACCTTCACAGAGCAACTCTTTAGTACATAGGACATGAATAATATACACATAAATAGCTATCATAAAAGATATTTTCAGTGTTCATGAGGAAGAAGTTATTTTTGTAAGGAGGGTCAGAAAACATTTTTGGAGATGGTGGTCTTTGCACTGAGTCTGGCAAAATGAGAAGGATTTGGATAAAGATGGGTCGTGAGAAAAGACAAGAGTACAGGTAAGTCAAATGTGCCTGTGAAATGGCTGGGAGTCTAAGTTAGCCATAGAGTAGAATTCATAAAGAGCATCGGTAGGGAAGGTAAGCTGAGAACAGATTTCAGAGCATCTTAAAATTTAGGACTTGATTTGGAAGACAACAGTCGCTACTGGGGATTTTAATCAGGAATTTGACGTCCTTAAAAAATCATTCGAAATAATGCTAGGGTCAAATTCTCACATGGTCTAGAAAGTTTGTCTTCATTTATTTTGTATTTTACAGCTATCATAAAATATAAGGAAAATTTTCTCTCTCTAATTTGAGTGAATAATTAGCATATGGAGGATTGAAATGTTTGAGGGTGGTCATCAGTCCCGGGTTCCATGGCTGCCCCAGAAACATCATCAAGCCATTATGGATGAAGAGCAAATGAAAATATATTACCAAGAAATTAACTACAGCTTCTAATGCTTCTGTGAAATGATCAAACTTATTTAACAAAGGGAACTTTCACAATTATCACTATTAATTTCCCTTCATTCGTCCAGAAAATGTAAACTCTGTTTATTAATTTAAAAGAAGTAAATAAAAATATCTGGTTGGGGAGCCAACTCCTAGAATTTCATAAATGATCTTGTCTAAAAATTGTTATGGCTGAGCAATAAATTCCTGAAAAATGATGCTCATATTTGTAATAGAAATGTCGCCAGAGTCTTAAATATAGCAGCGCAACCTGGCTCTACTACTGTGTAGCAAAGTTGAATCTGTAATTGATTTTGACTTGTCCCTCCTACAATGCATGCTGAGTTTGGTAGTACTGAACAGGATTTTTTTTTTAATTAAAATCCTAATTTTAGTCTAATTAGATTAATCTGTAAATCAGTTTTCTCCATGTATAATTTTTACACACCCATCTTTCTCTTTTAAAAGCAGACAAATACACATCTTAGAGTATTTTATTACTAAATGATGAATTTGGTAGTTGTTATAATAGTCCTTGGAAATCTTATATCTTCCAGCAACACTTAGATGATGAGAGGTAAAAATGGAGAAATCTCCAAGTCAAATTTTTCATTTATATGGAACTGAACTTCTGATTGTAATGGCACTGATGGCCATTCTACAGCTGTTGGCAAACCATGTGCTAACATTCCTTATCAAAGTGGTGTGATGGTAATCGTGGTCTTTATTATGGTATAGAAGTAAGCAAGCAAGCCAAGTAGATACACATACTTAATGACTTTAGCATCCAGCATTCAAAATCCAGTTCATTATTTGTTGCTGGAGACATGTGGAAACAGCAGTACAGGCTGTCTATGCAGAGTACAATAATAGCTGTATTTGGCAGTACTGATTCAAAGTTTTAAAAAATTAATTTACAAGTGGTTTCAGAGATTCTTCCAGAAGAGAACAACAGAGTCACATTTAACCCTTGAGCTGGCCGTCTGTGGTAGGAACATTGCCAGCCATAAAAAATAATAATCAGAGGCCCATGAACTGCTCTTTTAAAACGGTGACATTAAAACCCAGACACCTGTAGTTTTACTAGTTGCTAAAATGGCTTGTAATCGCACATGCGTGAAACAGATGTGTAACCAGAGCTGTAGTAACTGGTTTCCATTAGACAAACACAGGTGAATGGTAGACAGAAGGACGGATGGAAAACTGAGATTTGTACATGTTAAAATTTAACATTGGAGACTGCAGGTAAACCTTTGAAAGCATTTTTAATTAAATATATATTGGGCTGTTTCTTGAATACTCTTAAAACGTGGATATTTTCATTCCCCAAAATGGCCTGCTTAAATTTTGACAAGACAATCACTAATATCCATTCCCTAAAACATGTTTTTCAAAATACAAGTCTTACTGAAATGATTGCTGATGCTATGTAGAAAACTTTTTAACAGACTTGAAGTTTTTAGGATATTTTTCTGAGGTTTTATTATGTTTCTTAAACAACATTACTTAACGGTCTTATAAAAATCAATATTCAAGGATGTTTCCAGAAATTCAGTCTCTCAAAAACCATGAACCAAGGCCTCATTTCCAGCATCCTGGTGTTTGGTTGTTATAAAATTTACAGTATGGTGTGTCAGTTCTTTTGGGACTGAGTCACACAGCCCAGGACACAGTGCACTGAAGAAGTCATGTGAACCACTGCACAAATACATTTTTGTCAGTGTTTGGTTTGAGAGCTGGGACTCAGCTGAACTTTAGGGGATTGAATTTTAGTTCTAATGTTCCAAAATTCTGGTTTGCAGCAACATCTGGGATGTGTAGAGTGGATCACTCATTTTGAAATTCCTTAGAAAGGAAAAATGAAATGCAGACAACAACAACATTCAGCAAGAACTGTCCTTCCAGAAATCCTCATCACACCTGGGATGGAACCTTTGAGCCAACGTTTCCTTTCAGATGTCTCAGAAAAAGAAGCACAAACAGAATGAATGAGTTGGAGCAAACAGGCATCTATGTGAAAACCTCTCTGAATTGAGAAGGAAAACAGGATATGTGTTCATGCTCCCATAACTCATCAGGAAGACTCATTCCAAGTCATTCCCAGGGATGATCTACTCCCCCAGAAGACCTTATCTTTCCACATTTTTTCCATTCTGAAAACATATTTTAAAAAAAATCAAAAGTCGTTCTTGGACTGGAAATGCGGCCTCTTGCAGAATGTGAATGAAAGACGTCTTGACCTGAAAGTGCGTATAATATTTTTAAAAGGCAAAATGGTTGTTCATTCTGCAGCCCCAGCACTTCTCTGGACTCCAGTGATTCCTCCAGGGACTAAAGGGCCACTGATGACAAGGAAGGTGAGGTGTAAAAAGCACCTGCTAAGTCTTCAAACTAGGGCAAAAACAGTCAATGGAATCAACAGCACAAAGCTGTTTGGACATATTGCAAAGTCATTTTGGAAATCCCCACCATATCTGTTAAATACTCATCTATAATCTGACAATGAGGCTCTTGTTTCAGGAGCTTGAATTTACTGGGCACTCCTGAAAGTGTATTTATTCTTTCTGACTAATGGTATACCATTTACCTCACGAGTGTTTCACAGTCAACTGGTGAGTGAGAGCACCAAAAAAAATTTCGCCCTCCCATATTTTAAGGTTGCGTATACATCTGGTTCTGGGACCACATAGGGTAGTAGTTCTGAAGACTGGCTGTGCATTGGAATGACCAGTAGCACTTTATTAAAATGCAGGAGTATTGGTTTCATCCCCAGATTTTCTCATTCAGTTCGTCTAAGGCCTCTACATTTGACTATGTTCTAAAATGTAAATTCACAGATTATGTTCATTATGTAACCGGGACGAAAAAATACCAACGAAAAGGTAAGTGTTTATCAAAACTCTGCTCATGGTAACTTGCAAAATTAAACTTACAGATTCAGGAAAATGCAAAATTATTGAGTTCATTGCAGCTATGTATGTCCTTACTGGTTTGCATGTTAAAAATGTGCAAGAATTGGGGGATAATCAGAGCAGAGGACATAGTAGGGAACATAGGGACGGCTTCTAAAGTTCATTGTACCAGAGGCTCTTTTCCTGTGCCGCAGATAATATCAGAACGGCCAACAGTCACAGAGACTATGATGACAACTGGTCCTCAGGAATGTTCCGGGGAGGGTTTCCCCTTGACTAACCCAGAAGGTATATTTCTAATAGTAATGACTGGGAGATAGCACTCAACAAGCTCATAGTACATAGAAGCATCCAAAATGAATATAACGGTTGCCAAAATAGAACTAGATAAGACTTCTTCTCTCAAAATGAGCTCAAAATAAAGGTCATTCAAATTAAAAATACCATTTGTCTTCTGTCAATAGGTGTCCATTTGAAGTCCATGTCAAGGATCGAAAGAAATAGCAAAGTATCCTACTGACTTGAGGAGGAAAAGTTTAACTTACCCAGATAAAGCTCTTCCTGCATAAGGCTTACATGTTAAGTGTTTCATGGAAGATTCTGTTTTGCTTACGCCACTAATAAATAATTATGAAGCATTTGTTTCCCATTCTAAAGTTTTTCAGAAGAGACCTTTCATAGCTTCTTGGTAGTAATTAAAGAAATCCATGTTAGATCTACACCATGGACCCAAACGTTCATACAAGTGAAATAATGAGCCAGCCTTTTGGATATCTGGTTTGCAGAGACAAACATCCACTCCATTGTAAGGCTTTTTTTTCCCCACTTTTCATCAGATACTCTAACAATTTATAAAAACATCAATTGTATAACCAGTAAAATTACTCAATCATGACTTTTTTAACACAGATAAAAAAGATTAATGGATTAATAATTATTGATAGAAAAAATAGAAAATATCTTAAAAATCAAAGACACCAATGTTACCCAATTCCAAATTATTCATCTTTTCCTTTTTTTCCATTAAAAGATAAAGCACTCCCTCATTTATACTTTAATTTTTTATTAATACAAAATGTTTACGTCAAAATCGGATTCTCAAAATCTTTTGCTTCCATGAAAAACTTTCATTTCAAAACTGGAGTTTAATAATATTTAATTATTGTTAAATCAGAAGTATAAACAGTTGCAGTCTTTCCCCCAGGTCCTCTTATAAGGAAATTCACATCTTTTTATGGGATTGAATATTCCCTTTATCTTCTGGAGAACACAATCTTATTAAAGCATCTTACTTCATTGAGGTCCTATGGTGAAGACCATCTTTCTATAAATTTTATAAATATAAATTTAAAAAAAGAAAGAAGAATCTCTGCCTGATCACAGCTACTCTACCTTTGAGGATTATCATCTGGCCGTACAACGTGACCCGTTCCACCCATAGCAGCTCTTTTGTTATTGTCTCACCCTGAATTCATTTTAAAATGCCAATTTCCATAATAATTTAATGCAGCTGTTAAGACATGCTCTTTCTTCTGATCATTGTTATTAATGGTGTGCCATAACATATGCAAGGCTAGCAGTCCTAACTATTCTTCCTTCTGCAGCCATTGTGCATTCTCCTTCCAGATCCTGCTCCTCTCCCCCTTCCTCCTGGCCGCAGCCTGTTTCAGCCCCACACAACTTTGAAAGGGTTCATCTCCTGCAGGAAGTTCATTTCAGAGTTATTAGTCCAGGACTTAGGAACTCTGTGGGCAGTTCTTCTGTGGCGTACACAGTCGGAAAAGAAATTGTTCTTTAGTATTCCCCAGAGAAGCAGCTTGGCCTTAACTGTAGTCTTCCATTTGCTGTTGAATGGTTTATGGCAGAATCTTAAGGCTATTTTTTTATTGTAACTTATTATCCTCGATGTTTTGAAATCACTGTTCCATAAGTGTGTTTTCCTTCCCCAAATCTAAACATGACAAAATCAATTGGCAAAATTCTTAAGGTTTTAAAAGAAAAAAAATATATATTAACCATAGATAAAATAATAGTAGATCAGAGATAAAATGCTTGTTATAAGCAACTTTGTAAGAAAAAATATATATATCAGGAAAAGCATACTTTTACCCTATGGCACAATACCGTATTCTTCCCCATGTTTTTTTAAATAAGTAAAAAGCTTTAAAATTCATTATCACTTTTCTGATTTTAATACTTCCTCCAACAGATGCTCATCCAAGAGAACTTTGTTACCTATAAAGCTTTCTCTTTTTGATACAAAAAAATTGTTATTTAAACATATCAGTTCTTTAATAGGTCAATGTAGAAAATATTTTATCTTTGGAAACAGAGCTGTTGACACTGCAGTTAACTCAAAAGTTTACAAACATGTTTATCTGATTTTTATTTGAAGATGTCTTCTTGACTTTTAGTAAATTATTTGATTTAGTGCACACGAATGATGGTTGGAAAGATTTATTATTTGGGAAGTCTTTTTCAATGAGCTGAAAGGCTATATGCTCCACAGTGAATTCTGGTGAGAAATATACTAAAGAATTTCAGGCTCTGAAATAAGAAAGTTCTTGGAATTGTTTTTTCCGGTTAAAGCCAGTCCAAAAATTGTGTCATGTTTTAATCGAAAAGCATTTAGATAAACGACATAAGGTAAACGTCTCTGCAGCAGCCAAAACATTATCTAGTTCTTGATTTACGAAATATTAATGTCATTTTTGTGGCAGGAAACCTTTTTTGCTTTAAGCATCTCTTTAGAAAAAGAATGTCAGAAAACAGAAAATGTTAACAGTGTTGTAAAAGTGTTTTTAAAGGAGCATGTCAGCCACGTCTTTGAACTTCTGTTTCTGTAATAAGTCAACCCAGGACACAGAGGTAGGTTGGAGCAGTTTTAGAATCTGTGCAGAAGGTCACTGCTGGTCTTGCTCCTCTTTGGCATTCTTTATTGATAATGACTTTAACTCCAAACAAATTGCATGAAGATAAATATGTCCATTAAGGAAACTAGGAGAAAAGGAAAGGGAAGGAATGAAGCTCAGCTTTTCAGGAGAATGATCATTATAGGGAGTTAGTAATGATATCAGAACAGAGACCTGCAGTCAAAAAGCCTTCTCCTCATTCTTTTTGTTTTAATATGACCATCTCAACAGGTCTCATTTCCTTAACGTGGAAGAGAGCTATAATGGTCAGAGAAAATATGAGATGGCATTGCAGGTGTTTTTTGGACTTGACTTCCACAATTCTTCTCATAGAAAATAAGGAGAGGAAACAAATGGGTTATCTTTGAGCACCCTTTGCCAAAGAATAGCTTGCCTTACGAATAAAAGTTATTAAAAAAAAAAAAAAAAAAAAAAAAAAAGATTTTCCACTCCAAGAGTAAAAACATGAATCAGATACTTTTCAAATACTTTCAAATTCTTTAAAAAGAAATCACTCACTGCATGTTCACGGAAGTCCTGCTTCGATAATACTTTGCTCTAGGAGTGGCAACCCAGAAGAAGTCCATCCCCTATCCAACACTAAATACAGGAAAGTAGGAACAAGGACACTCTACATGTAAGCTTAAAAGGAGCTTTCTGAAGTAGAAATGGCCTATCAGCTCCAAACATACCACAGACCATGGCAAACTCCAGGACTGTGATATTGAGATTGATCCTGGGTCTGGCCATAGGTTCCTGAATTCTTATATTCCCCCTACCCCGCCATCCCACTCCTGAGGTTCGATGGTGTTTCCAGTGTTGAACATACGTACACACAGGTGTATGTACACAGAAATCTACAAGCATATGCACACATGTACATGTCTACGAACACAAACACATTGTGTACTTAGGAGAGTGTTTAAATGTTATACGCATTTCGTTTAAACAATAATGCCCCTGGCAGAGGGCCTTTCCTAGGGTTTGATGATTGGTTAGTAGCAGATGATGGGCTTTGCACCACTAATTCCGGAATTTTGTTAATATCTCTAGGACATGCCCTTCTCTGAGATATTCACAACCATTATATTTAAAAATTGTAAAATACAACCTCTTCAAGCCCAATGGGCACAGACTGGTTTTATGGAGGTACAGTTTCAAATGGTACCCTTACATACTCTTGATGGTTTTTCCAGTGAAATGGCATGGATTCCTTCTCAGAAGATGAATCAGTTTGTAATTATTGTTCCTATATATTTTGCTTAAGCTGCTGTGAATCAATCTAGTTAGCGAGGCCTCACATGCAAGAGTTTCCTCTTTTCCGTATTCTTCCAGGTTTCAAAAGCAAAGGAATGGCACGTGAATGAAAAAAAAATGTTCCATGCTGCAATTTTTTTTAATTGCTATACAGGCAAAACAGGTGCTGAAATGCGAAACCCTTTGGAGGAATTTTCTCTGTATAACAAATCAGTGCTCACACTAACCAAAAGTGAAGCTGGCTTTCGTGTGGAATGCTGTACAAAAGCAGTGCCTTATTGACATAAGATCCATAGACGACTGTCCCAAAAAGACCGGAAAAAAAAAAAGTATACTGTCACTTTAAGAAAAAATAAACTAAAATATGAACTACCAAAAACCCTGCCATTTCCAGCCTGGGCTTGATTAATGATTTTTCTATCTAATAAAAGGTTCACAAACCATCTGTTTTTCTCCCTAATGCCTTGCCCAAAGGTTTTTCGTTCCTATTTCAGGCTCGGGGCCAACTGACATTCCACTCTTTTTTTTTTTTTCCCAGCCTTGTAAACAAACCCTTCTCTCTTTTTAATCTTCCAGTGCTGTTTCCTACCCATCGTTATGCATATTCATTGCGAGTAAACATTTTTAGTGTCTACACTTAATCTCTTCCACTGGCAATTACTGTTCTATGCTGTTTTGTAATGCAGAAGGGCCAACGCTTTCCGTTCTAATAACAGCTGGGCCGCAGATGGGGCCTGCAGTCATTGTAGAAAATAAAAATTTACAAGATGCCAGTGGAATTTATTTCAGTTTTATGGAGTCACAGGAGGAACCTTTCTGTTATCCGCCTTCAGTGAAATCTGTAGGCACAAGGCAAGCTTTTGACATTTAATCAAAGGGGGGTTCAGGTAGGGTCTGGAACAACGCAAGGAAGAAAGCAGGTGGATCGTATTAGGCAGTGCCATGGTTAATTTATTTAGAAGTGATTGGCTTAGATGTGTGCAGCCAATATTTGACATCATGTATATATCTTGTTTAGCATCATGCCTCTAAATTGTTACCACTGGAGAGACAGTGAGCTGTCGCTGTGGACGGAACCAGGTGTTTGGTCGGGTTGCTACTTAGAGGTGCTGATGAAGATGGCACTGTTCTCACCAAAGACGAAGCATTTGTGCGGTTTCTAAAAGTTGATTCATTTTTACTTCACCGCACCATTCTCTGAACTACTGTAAGTGCTTCAGCAGAACCCCGGGGTGTGCGAATGGGCTTTTGAATACGGGCTGCAATCCGTATTTAACACTGTGGCTTAACTGGGAATTTCCTGTTCTATGACTCGAGTATGTGAAAAAGGATTTTTTTTTTTTTTTTTTTTTTAAGGCTTAAATGTCGGATGTACACTATAATGCTGATGCGGGGTGGGATTCGAATTGTGCCGGGACGTACTGAGCAGCCAGTGCCCTGAGCGGTTAAGCGCTAACTGCGGCTCCCGCAATGAAAAATAAATTGTCATACGCGCACACTATAAAAATGCAACCCGATTCAAACACAGTGCTCTTTCTGGAAGCATGCACTATGGTTCTTGAACCCATCCTGCTGGATCCCCCATTCTGTATCCCTTCCTTACTCCCAACCCTTTCCCCCAAAATGTGGTAAGGGAATCCATGAAAATCATCCAAGGATATCCCACAATTAATTAAATAAATGAACATGGGCTTCTATACTAGGTGAAACCTATGCCAAAGGTGCTTATGTTTTTACATTTGGGGCCCTCTTTGCCACACACCTTCAGCTGGTTGCCTAGCAACCATGAGAGACCCACTGAGCATGCTCACTGAGAAGCCTAATTGCTATCACAATTTACTTTTGTTGTTTTTTTTTAAACCCATTAACCAAAATAGGATGTTTTCCTTTTTGAAGGACAAATAAGGTCTGCATGAATTTGAAAGGGAAGAGAGTATATTTTGATACCAAACAATTCATTAAATGCCAATGCCAGCATATATGCAAGTACACATAACAAACATAAAAACTGGAGCAGATTGACATTAAATAAAGTATAAATTCCCATTTATTCAGATTTTTATAGACTAATTTCTTTTATTCTCTTTATCTTTTGGTTGTGGCTTTTTTTTTTTTTCCCTAGAAAATCATTGAGTAAGAGAGGAGGAAAAACTAAAATTTTATGTTATATGATCAAACATATTAAGATTTATTAAAGAACTTAACTTGATTTATACATTAGATGACATGTTTTTCTTCCAAGGTTTTCTTTCCTTCTTTCTTTCTTTTTTTTTTTTTTTTAAATCTCCTGATGGTTCCAAGTTTGTAGTTAAGATTTAGCTCCCTTAATATTTACACAAAGGGCAAGAAATCATTTTGTGTATCTGAAAGAGACAATTTTTTCTAACTTCAAGACAAAAACACATTTTATATTAGGTTAACCTAATCTATCTACTTATTAAAATCTCTACACAATTGCTTAATTTTTTTCTAATGTCTAGATTTGTAGATAAAATGCATTTAGAATTTTAAGTACCTAATGACCTAGTTTTATTACTAAATAAAATGCCTTTTTAAATGAAAACTTATATAGTATAGATTTCCAGGATTGTCCTTATTTTTTTTCAAATTTTCTAACTCATTTTGAAAAATTAACTCATTCTTTTTAACTACATATTTTGTATAAATACCTTATATTTTCATGAATCTAGAGATTCTAATAAAGGACATGCTTTTTATTTTTTTAAGTTTATTAGAGGTGACACTGGTTAATAACATTGTTTCGAGTGTACCGTTCTATAATATATCATCTGTATTCTGCATTGCCTGTTCACCACTGAATGTCTAGACTCCCTCTGAAGGACATGATTTTTAACTAACCCCATGACCCTGTCTCATGCCCAATTAGTCTTAAGGAACTAAATATGACATATTTATTTGTATCGAATTGCTTTAATGCTAGGGAACACTCACAGGATAAAGCTCTCCCACTCCCCTTTAGGAACTAACAGATATCATCAAGCAGAAATGAAATAAGCTCATGAGGTAGGTAGGAGCTATATACTTAACAAAGCCTTAGATATACCACAACACCCCTCTCCCACTCCACTTTTCGCCCCCACTCCCACCCCAGGCTTTTTTTTCCCCTCATCACTCACTGACCATGGAATTCTGGGTAGAAAATGTTATGCTAGTGGTGCTTAGATTGTCAATTCCAGAACAGTACAGAGCTAACTCTCAATGCAAAGATACTGACTGTTTCCCTAAGGATAACCCTGTGTGTGTGTGTGTGTGTGTGTGTGTGTGTGTGTGTGTGTGTTTGCAAATAATAGTCCTTGTTTATGTATGAGCCAGTAGTTTCACCATTCCCTGAGAGGCAGCCAGCAGAGGGAGCAAAATTTAGCACACAAGCAGTACTCTGATGTCCTAACATTGGTAAGAATTCTGGAAGACATACTGTATTAGAAATTAATAGAATCAAAATATTTCATTTCATTATGATTAACGCTGTTATGCATAGAAGCAGGCTGAGCAATGTGGGTTATGAAGAGCTAACAAGGCTAACAGGTGTGATCAGAAGACTTGGGGCCAGTGGTTGTGAGTATGATGATATGACTGGTAAAACAGTACTTGTTTCCTTTTTCCTTCCAAAAAACTACGAAAAAAAATACATAAAACACACACATATACACATGTATATACAATATGTGTGTGTTTTTAATTCCATGGCTGGAAATACTTACGTTCCATTTATATAGTTTCACATATGTTCTTTAATATGTGAATATATATGCTCCTTAGGGAAATCTTTCTTTAATTTCATTCATGTTGACAACTTCCTTCTCTCTCTTCTCTTTCCCGGTCCTCTGCTTCACTGGTCGATCTCTCTCTCTCTCTCCTTAATCATGAATTAATTTGATGTGGTCATTTTTTGAGTGGTCTCTTGAGTGTGAGGGCTGACTAGAGCTAGATAGATCTTTTTTCACACACACGCACACACGCACGCACGCACACACACACACACACACGCATGCACACAGATTGCAACAGTTTTAATTCTCGATGCTTTGGAGTTACTAAAATGTTTTGAGAAGAGAGTATTTTTCAGCTTGTTTTATTCCAAACCTATCAAGTGACTGGCTTAAAGAGAGTTTGTTCTCATGCCCTGCTTAATGAGCTAGCTCACCACAGCTCTGGTTTCTCAGAATTTAAATAGAATATGAACATTTAGGTATAAAGTAGGGAGTGATGAGAGCTTTTATGAACAGAAAGAACTGAAGCAATTGTTTGGTCTTTTTATCCCGCTCTCTCTAAAAGTGGGATCCGAATTGATTGTTTCCTCTCACCCGTAGTCATTTTCCTATTTTAGTGCATTGATGATCTGTGGACCCATGTAGTTTTTAAGTTTTCTCAACCTTAATCTCTAGAAATCCTATAGAGTGTGTCAAATTAAGACTCCATTCCAGCAAATACATCTCCACATTTCTGTGCAGTTAATTCAATACATTCATTAGAATCTAAGGTTCTTAAACATTTTTGCTGAAGTATATAGATTTTCTCCTTGCCCCCCGCTTTCATATTTATCCATTTCTTCCTTCCCGACTCACTCTCCTGATATACTTCAGATACTTATTCTCTACATCCCATCCCAAAATATTCTATCAGTTTCGACTTATAAAAACCATTATGATATAGCTATCCCCTCTTTTTATTTTTATTTTTTACAAAACCTGACATTTCAGCTTTGGATACAGCTAAACTTGTTCACCAAATTCATACATAGAGATCCAAAACCTAAGGAAAACAATGTATTAGGTTCTGAATATAGTATGCTCTTCTCTTGGTTACAAAAGGAAACTCTTTCCTTTTCTTTTCAGGTTCTACACAAAATGGCACAAAGATAGCCAATAACATTAAATGATCAAATTTCTATATGTATATATGTTTCTGACTGCATGAAGACAAATTAAAAATGGAAACTTCCTACTTGATGCTTTCACAGTCTCTAAGAATTGCGAAACAGCTTCCTTACCAAAATGCATTTGAGTCAGTCCTAACAATATCTAGAACCCATATTCTTAGAAACTAAAAAACTTCCAAATAATTGGCAAACGTTTTCCTTTAATAAAAAGAGAAAAACGTATGTATGCTGACTGGTTTATTATAATTGACATTCCTTTAGGATATGGATGCGCATAATTAATGTGATTATATATAATCCTCAAAAGACACAGATACGAAAAATCTCCTACTGACTTGACAGATAACATAAATTTTCAAAGATTTGGGTAAAAATTGTATATATTTTCCTTCCACAAGAACAAAACCTATATGCAGATTTCATTAAAATAGACAAAAGAGTGCTTAAACTGAGAGAGATGAAGTCAGATTTTTTTTTATTACTATTATGGGTTTGAATGCTCTAGAATTGGTTATTGGATAGGTTTTGTGGGAATTTTTTTAGTAGAAAAAAATCACAAAAATATTTTAATAATGCATACCTAACGTTTATTTCCTTATTAGTAATTGTTATGAAACCAGAATGCCTTGCCAGCCTATCTGACTGCACCTGTTACTAGATATTTCCAAGAGACTCACACACCAATTTTGCCTGAGTGCACTGGGTGTATTTCCCGTTGTTTTGATTGTACAGTCAGGGCACAAGCAGTTTGCATTTAAAAAAGAAGGCACATTTTATTCATTCAAAGAGGGGAAGTGATGTCCTTGGAACTTCAACCTTAATGAAACACTTTTAAAAAGGACACACTGATTGGAATGGGAAGGGATCCAAAGAGAGGCGTCCAGAGAGAGAAGGGTGAGTGCGTGATAGAGAAGAAAGGGAAATGGATTAGATCAGCAAACCAAAACGATAGTATCCCAAGAGACTTCTAAAAAATCTGTATGAAGTCATTACAGGCACAGAGCATAATCTTGTGGGGTGGATGCATGCTCCAGAGTGCAAAGAGAGTTTGCCCTCAAAGCTGGGTTTCTGCAGAATTAATTTTAAATATTCCCTGCGGTGTTAAGAGTTTTCAGTCCCCGATTGCTTAAGTGATGATTAGTTGAAAAGTTCCTCTGACTAATTTTGGCAGAAGTAACATTTCTAGCTGGTTGATTTGGGCATCAGAACGAACCAATGTCTTCGGACATCTGTACTATAGAGACACCCTTATGCTAAAACCTGACTCCAGCACTACCCTTGCAAAAATAGCACATTTCCGTTCATGCAGAACGGTGATTAGACTTTCCCAACACAACTCATACTTTTTAAAAGGCACGTCAGAATTTTAAAGTGCCTTAAATAAAGGGCATTGGCACATTCGTGCAGCTCTCTTTGAGAAAAGATGCTGCATAATTTCCGCTGAACCGTTGCACAAATCTTCAATAAAGAAAGTTCTCAAAGAAAAAAAAATACACACAGGTACACATTCTTGATGATGAGAACAGTGTCCTTGGGAATTAAATAACTTGTATGTATATAAAACTAAGCCTTTAAGGTGCTTTGTTTCACACACTGAAGGCAGAGCAAAAGTCCCCAGGGGACTGTTGTTTTACTAACTTATTTTAAATATATTCCCCCCCACCACCACCTCCACCCCCTGCAGCTGTTGCCTTCATGGTAGAAGTACACAGGATATTCTGCTCAGTTATTTTTTTAAAGTAGCTGTTACTTTCTCCTACATCTAAATATGCATTTATAAGAAACAAGTGGCTTTCTGTACTAAGGGCTTTCAAAATGGCCGTGGTGCTGTAAACGTGCTGGAAGAGCTACAGGGACAGTGTGACAGGTGGATTAGTGCCCCTTTAGCTTGGCTCTCGCAGTCTCCCCTCTGGCAGAGATGTAGATGTAATTTATGCCACGGAAGACAAGGGCTCTGTGCATGTAGAGCACCAGCATTACAGGGAGCACCCAGTTTTCAATTTGACGTCATGATCTTCATGTCTGTTAAAAGTGACATTGAAAATACAAAGTGGGGTGGCACATGAAACTCAACTCCAAAGCAGGCAGTTTTTTCAAGCTCAAAGAGAAGTAACTGAATGGCTGCAAAATCATCAGTAGGAGCTGGAGAGAGATGTGGCCAGTGGATTTTACTCCATGGTCAAGTATATTTCAAAGTTTAAATTCTTCACAAAAGGAAACTGAGAATACAGAAGAAAAAATTCTTTTTATGAGGAAAAATAGAGACAACCAAACAGCTTAAGAGTTTTCATAGCCTGTTTGGGTTAGAAAGAAATATCTGTTTCAGTTCTACATCTTTTTCCTATTTCCTAAACTGATGTCAGTCGTACTTATTGTCGGTTTGGAATACATAGAGAACAAAACAGAAGAACTTCGCTGCGAGCGATGTTAATAATAACATTGGCCTTCCGGATAGTGGATCTGTCCCCAGTAAAAAGATCTGGTAGCTAAACCCGCCCAGATGATTAAGCTGGAAGAGTTACTGAAGTTCATAGTTTGAGTAATAGCTTTCACCTGTAGGCTTCCAGCCATGATCAATAATTTTGCCAAGAGAAACCCACATAATTCTCAATGGGATATAAGTAAGTGCCCTTTCTAAATCACAGGTGGTACCATCCTGCCTGGTCACTGACATTCTTTTATGCCAGATCATTTCACTGGCTTCTTTCTCATAAGAGCTGCCATCTCTTGATTCTTCTCTTCTTTATTCCATGTCATTTGTTCACTATAACTGATCCAGATTTCCTCCTGAAATTTTAAACTGCCCAAAACTGAAACAACCAAGGTTGGATGAGAACAGATGAGGTCACCAGAAACATTTACTGGGCACTAATGGTTTCCAGTCCCGGTTTAAGATTTTTAAAAAAAAAAATGTCAAAAAATTTGTCTAGTCCAAATTCAGGCATTAAAGACCAAAACAGTTACACCCCTAGAAGGACAGGTATCTCCCCATATCTTCGAGGAATGTAACTAAAGCAGTATGGAGGAGCTTTTCTTGTCACGATAACATGGCAATTTATAAATAAACAGAGGGTATTCATTTCTCAAGCCTTGTGAGGTGATGTATAGAATTTGGTCAACACTGCATTCACGACATTATGAAAGAAAGTACCGTGGGTATTTTTCAGCATGTTCTAGTGCAATGGAGATATTTAAAAAGGAAAAGAAAAGAAAACATACTCAAACACTTACCACCAGAAAGAGATTCTTTTGAGAAAGCCCTTTGAGATACCAGAGACCAAGGCTCAGTTTTCCTTTCCCGAGAAAATAAACTGCACATTTATCTCAAGAGACAGACTACAGATTTTATAATTCTGATAGAACAACTGTAGCACAGCCTCAGCCTCCCACATGTGTATATGTTACCATCTGCAGGGGCGGGGGGGGGGATGAGATGCACTAGTCCCATTAATAATAGCAGTTGCATGCTTAATTTCATGTGCACTGCACTGAAAAATTACTTCTTACTATCTAAAATAAGATTTGGGAAAAGCCTGAGAAATCAGGAGCTCTTCCAACATATCTTCTTGGTCTCTGTGTGAACAGGGAGCTGGTGACTCAAGCCATTTGGCAAATACGAGGGCAAATACTAAGGTTAGTGGATACTCTCAGGGTGAGTTTGATATGACCCACTCTGAGATCAAAGAACTGCTCACAACGAAGGGAGAAAAGTGTTGTCAAAACCTTGCAAGTCTTTTTATTCCCAAGCAAGGGAACGCTGATTTTACTGCAACTTCTAATTGTGAAATACAGGAGGCAGGGGACTTCCGGTACACTGATCTCCAAAATGAATTCTTTCATTGTCCCTTTCGCCATTCTTTGACCCTGTCGATATGAGTGGGAAAGGTGATTCACAGAGCTGCAAGATATTCTGGAAATAATTATCCTAGTTTTAGGTTTTAGAAGTCTAAATCTAGTATGGCTTAGCCTTAATGCTAAATTTCGTAGTAATTTACATGTAGTAATTAATTTAGTAGTATACTTAAATAAAATAAAAGTAAAACCTATTGCTCCCCTAGAGTGAATCGCTCATCTCAGGACTTTTGACTGGGACTGTCCTGGTTTTAGCATTAAAAGTCTTGCCTTCTAGGGAACCCCTCCGTCCCAGGCAAACCAGGATGGTTGATCACTCTATACTGGCCTTTGAATTCCCCCATTTCTATTCACGGCACTGCATTGTCTCTGGGGCCCAAGGTTCAAAGTCATCCTGGCCTTCTGTCTCCCACATCCAAACAACTCAAGAATTTCTGTCCGTTTCATGTCTGCATATGCTCTTTTCTCTACCTTCTCCTTTTAACTACCAGCTCCATGCTCTTCTTTGTGTGTATACACTTGTGTCCAATGTCCCCTGGCAAAACCCTACCCATTGCTCCCCCTTCCACAGCCCCAGTTAAATCTGTGCACCTTCTCTGAATTTCCGCGGCTCATTGATTTGACCTCTCGTGACACTGATCAGATGATTCTAGTTTGTATGGTTGCTATCATGTGTGTACATGCCTTATTTCCTGTGCTCCTGTGCGCTTCTGGTGACATGGATTCCATCTTACTTACAGTGAGGCACTCTGGCACGGTGGTTCAGGGTCGTTGGGGGTTGAATGGTGTCTCCCAAAAAAGATATATTTGAAGTCCTAACCCCCAGGTCCTTATTTGGAAATAGGGTCATTGTAGATCTAATTAGTCATGATGGGTTCATACTTGAATAGGCCCCCTAGTCCAATATAACTGCTTATAAGGCAGAGACACACAGAGAGAGTGCCATGTGATGATAAAGGCAGAGATTGCAAGTAAGCAGCTGAAAACCAAGGAACGCCAAGAATTGCCAGAAGCCACCAGGAACTGGGAAGAGGTAAGGAAGGATTCTCTCACCCATTTCAGAGAAAATAGGTCTCTGCTGACACTCTGATTTCTGACTTCTGGCCTCCAGAACTATGAGACAATAAATTCCCTGTTTTAAGCCACCCCATTTGTGTTCCTTTGTTATGGAAGCCCTTAGAAACTAATATAGAGTCCAACTGCCTGGATTTAAAACCTTGTTTTGCTGCTTGCTGGCTTATGTGTTTTTAAGCAATTTACCTAAACATCTGATGCCTCCATTTCCTCATTTATAATACGATCCTAGTAAGAGGACTGATATCCTAGCTTTACTATAAGGAATCAAAGAATTAATACATATAAACTTTATACCGGGGTCTGGCAATAAACTATATTTTTACCTTCTCATTTTTATCCTTCAATAATATACATATAGTTGGCATTCCATAAATTTTTATGGAGTAAAGGAAATATATAAGTTGATTAAAGAAAATGTGAATTTATCCAAACATACATATTCTGCTTATTTCTGGTGATCTGATGATTTGATTCAACATGGCAAGATGTTTTACCAATTATTTACCATATAGTGAAGGGATAAGTAAGCATGTGGGTTCAAGGCCAGGTCCAAGTGCTAGTTCTGCTTCTTAAAATATGTGAGTTTGTATAAGTTTACTTTGCCTTTTTGATGTTCCCTCCACTTTAAAATGCGGGAATCCTAGAGTTATAGTTAAGATTAAATAAGACCATGTTTACAAAGCCTGACTTTCACACATATCAGCTATTGCTATTATTTCATTTTAAGTATTTTTCTTTTAATGTTTTCTCAAGTTCTAAATCAATATTATAAATAACTTGTATGTTTCAAACTTGTTAATAGAGCAACGTACAGAGGAAATTTGACTTTTGCTTGTCAGATCTCATTTTTTTGACTTCTAAAATAGTGCTTTCAGCTGGCAGCAGATTTGTCCTCCCACCCCACCCCAGAGGACATCTGGCAATGTCTCGAGACATTTTTGATTGTCATGATTGAGGTGGGGGTGAATGTTTACTACTGGTATCCAGTGGATAGAGGCCAGGGTTACTGTTAAACATCTTATAATGCACAGGATAGCCACCTACCACAAAGAATTATCCAGCCCAAAATATCAATAGTACCAAGACTGAGAAACCCAGTTCTAAAATGAGGCGATTGGGCCAGGTGATGGGACCAGGTAAACTTTTCTATTCCTTCCATCTCAAAAATTTCTTAAGTTTTTTATTTCCATAATGCATTGTAAATGCCACACTTTCAGGCAGTTCAATTAATTATTTTTATCACTTTCTATTTTTTAAGCTATGTCTTTTTTTTTCTCTTGAATGTCAAGATAGTAATTATTTGAGATGATCTAAATTCTCTTAGACTTTAGCCCAGTTCTTACTGCTGTACCTTCTTGATTGCTTGATTCAAATGTTCCTATGAAAGCTTTTGTGGCACTGTTTTAGTTAGGATACAGGCTTAGCTCATGTGATGGAAACTCAAAATACCAGTGGCTTGAGCAAGAAAAAAGATTATCCTTATTTCACATTTATTTGTCTCTGTTATCCCCACTAAGAGGTGGCTCTGCTCTAGAGGCTGAGATCAGTGGCTGCTATGGTCATCCTTAAGGCTTTGTGGTCCTCTGCATCACTCAAGATGGAGCATCACTATATCTAAATTCCAGCCTTTGGAATAGGGAAGGGGAAAAGGGAGAACATGTCTCGTCCCCAAGGTGCATTCCTAAGTTCCATTTATAATTCAAAATTTAAATGGCTGCATCTATCTGTCAAGAAGACTTGAAAATATAGTCTCTATTTTGTATGGCCATGCATCCAGAAAACAAACAAACAAACAAACAAACAAACTCTTACTAGGTAAAAAAGCAGTGAATGTAGTTTCTGCTACAGTCTCCAAGGTTAAAATGTCAAAATACTGAGATCGCGTTCTAAGATAGCCACTCTCGGTTCATATCAAAATGTATACAGGAATGAGATAAAGCATCAGGTTGGTGACTATCTAGAAAAAGCCACCTGATTTTCCCACTTTACCCGGGCTGAACCTAATTTTGCTGGAGAATCAAAGCATTTGAAGAAGATAAGACTATCCAGGACTCACAGTCAATACACAAAGATCAGGCTGCCACCCACGTGGGCAGGTGCTGGGGAGAATATAAAATGCACAGGTCAGCTTCTTCCCTTGCAGTGGACCTCTTCTGATCCAGATATCAAGGAGCCCACCCCACCTGTGGAAACAGAAACTTGCTTCTTCCTGGGATGTGCTGCATTCTTGCTCATGATTTCTTGAGCCTTAAGCATCCGCCTATCCCCTCACAACATGGGAATGGATGATGATCCAAGAGTATGAAGGGAGAGGGGCAAGAGGGGGTGAAGTATGTTGATAAGGGAATGGCTTTAATGATGGATCATGGAATCTGAGTTTGGTATTAGTCCCTAGAAAAAGTTCAGATTGGCCTTCTTGAATCAAGTCTCTCCTCCCATCCTTGCCTCTGCCCTAGACATCCAAACTGCAGCCTTCGTCTGATCATTCCTCCCCATGAACTCTGTTACCAAACTAGGCTGAGCCTAATAACTAAGCAGTAAGATTGACGGAGGCCTGCAGCAGCTGGAAGCCATCCTTGCCGAAAGGTGGAGAGAAATCACCTAAGAAAAATCCAACACAGAAGAAAACAAATTTCAGAGAGGGAACAGGAGAGCCTGACGCTTGAGAAAGCGTTGTTTGCACTCCCTAATCCAGAAGAGCTTGAGGACTGCCCATTCCTTAGACTTCCCAGTTGAGCCAATGAAGTCCCGTTTTTGCTCAAGCTGGTTTAAAATGTGTTTCTGTCACTTCTACCCAGAATGTCCCTCACTAAAGTAACTTTCAAGAAATTCTCATTCTAACAGAAGCAAAAAAACACACAGATTATTTAACTTCGACCAACTTCAAACAGGGTCAGGCTCCCCTTTTCCATTATTGAGTTAAAAAATATATATTTCCAGAAAAACAGCAGAATTTATGTTCTTTTAAGAAAACCAAACATTCAACTTTGCTTCACCCATTTTGAACACACACTAATCTGGGTATAGTATACACTAATATGAGTATCCATCACTTCATAGGCAAATCCTAATAGTTTAAAAAATGTCTTTGAAATATCTATTTTCTAATAAAATATTCAAGGTGATTTTCCTTTTGTTTAACAAAATGGTTAACTTTTAGAAGAAAATATTTTTTCTTGCAGCTAATATTTATGAAAGAACCTTGTCCATTGTATTCTTGGGTGGCCTTGAATCATAGGTGGTTATTGATGGCAGAATTAATGCATCAAAGGTTGTTTTGAATACCTCATTTAAGGCTTCTGCTTTAGGGCCAAGGGCAGAATTCCATAGCCTTGGGCCTTTTCTCAAGAATATCTTCTTTTCAGGATGAGCCAAGACTAGGTTAGGTGTGGGAAGAAGAATCAACTAAAAACAGACAAGATACTTCAGGCTTACAGTCTAGGACTCCTCAAGGCCTAGTTCACATCTAAAAGTGGATGTGGTGCTAAGTCTTCAAACTTGTTTGAAAGGGCTTATCAGAGCCAATGAGAAGAGTTCTGGAACTAGTACAAATGCTAAATTTGGGGTCCATGAGCATGGAAGATTGAGTTGGCTGCTAGCAAATCACCAGCCTGCTCTTGCCAATTTGAAAACACTCAAGGGTGGCACTAGAACCTCTGGGCTGGCGGGAATGTCCCTGGCCGTTCCCTTCTGTTGGACACTCCGGGGTAGACAGTGCCATGATGGTAATGTTCAGCTGTAAACCTGCAGGCAGCCTGCTGGGCTGGGCACAAGCTGGTGCCTATGTAAACATTTTCCCTTTCTAAACCTGCATATTGTACTCTGCAGCAGTTGAATGCCCACCCCTCCAAGCTGGGACCTTGGGGTCTTCTCCAGAGTTTTTCTGCCTTTTTCCCCTCTCTGTCCAATTTATCACAACACACAGCACCCTCTTCTTCCCTAGCAGAGCTCCTCAGATTCGACCTTCTTCCCTCTATCTTCTGTCAATTCTCCAGCCACCTGCTGGGGCCAAGGTGACAGATTTTTTCTTTTTTTTCTTTTTTTCGTGTGTGTGTGTGTGTGTGTGTGTGTGTGTGTTTATTGTTATTGTTTGGTTTTTGCTATATTCACTGCCAGGACCAGTTTTATGCATGGATGGAGTTAAAAGCTACATATAAAGCCTGATTTCAAGGATGCACAAACATTTGCAAGGAACTCAGTATTATTATCATTTCCAACCATGCTTGATATTTTTGCAAATAATAATAATAATAATGACTTGCATAAACATTTATTATGTGCTTGCTGCTATTCTAAGAGTTTGTATATATATTAATGAGATGAAGTTTCAAGTGCTAAAATTTTTGGCAAAGGTTGTCCCAGCTTAAGTTTATACTAAAGTGTCGATGGCTGACTGCAGAATAATTCTTTTCTAAATGTGCAGAAAGGATGAGTTGAGAAAGATGAAGACAAGACTATCTCAAGGAGAAGTTGTGTGCCACAGTGGGGAGAAGAGGGCTGAGAAAGGGGAGACCCAGCCCAGAAACAGTAGTAAATCAACAGTATTGCCTGCTTCATTCCAAACCTTTTCTCCCTCGTTTACCTCCAATCATTCAAATAAGCCACAAATATTGTTTTTCGGTGATGTTAGAATCCTCTTTCTATGTCCCCTTTTCATACTCTTATAATAGCTCCCCCATGAACTCTAGAAATAAATTAAACCTTCACAAACTCCCAGCAGCCTCAGCATGGATTCCCCTTATTCGCCTACACTTACCTTTCTGAATACTGCAGCTTATGTGCTTCATCTCTCCTGCTCGTCAGACCATACGATGCAATAATCAGAAAGCGGTTTTGGTCAGCGAACTCTATGTCTGGTTTGGAGTTCAATATAATATATAAGTACAATATAATATGTAAATATAAAATGCATAACCTTTGTATGAAAGACAAATATTAACTTCATATTATACTACTGTCTTCGAGATGCTTTATAGGGATTAATTACATGATGTCTGCAAAGCAGTTTGAGAACCTCCGGGAAAGGTGCTATATAAATACAAGGTATGATTATTTTTAGGAGCTTCTACTGCTGACATTCAGCATAGCATGAAAGAATGAAAAATTATCTCCATGTTCCCCGTCGTGGTAACAACTTCAGCTTAGGGTTTAGAAAACCCATTTATAGAAAGTGCTAAAATTAAAAAATGCATTCCTTACATGAGCTCATCTAGGTAGCTTGATCTATGGAAGAAGAGATCTTTCTAAGCACAAAGTTTTTATAGAATTTTAAATGTGATGACTCCCTAGGCCAAAGTAGGAAATTTAGAAACTAAAAATCTTTTCACTGAGATACGCAGGCCCCTGGCTCCAGTCCAGCTCCCTACCTCCAAGAGAGACTATATGTTTGGATGAGTGTCAACTATTCCATTCCTAAAGTTGTCCAGAGGGAGACAGTTTTCAATCAACTTCAGCCACCTATTTCTGTCTCAAAACCACGCTGTCAGGAAGTTCTTCCTGGTACCTAACTTATACCGCTGTCCTGGAAACATACCAGGTTTCCTCCCATTTATTCTCAGCAAACCCAGAGCACAGACATCCAGTGACTTTTCTATGTAGCTAAAATGTAGTTTTCCTGTTATAATTCTTCATGTTTGCTGATCATTGACACCTGTTTCACCTTTGGGAGTGAATGGTTCTGCCCTAGAATCGTTTCCTTCAATTCTGTTACCTCCACATATATTATTCTGAACCTACTGATCTCATGGAATAAAAGTTCCATGAGGCCAGATTGCTTTTTCTGTCTTGTTTACTGCTAGATGCCCTGTGTGCAGTGCAGTGCCTGGAACAGAGCACACGTTCATTAGTATGTGTCACGCAAATACATTGAGTCGTTCCGATGATTAACTGAAGTATTAGAGCGCTTGGCACTTTACTACTGAGTACGTGAAACCCGGCTGGATGTTGGTGTTAGCCCACTTCCATGTCCCTGAGCTGTACCATTTATTTATTAATACCCGGACGCTGGGAATAGTGTACCAAAGGTCGCACACTGGTGCTTCCTAATCTAGTCCATATACTTGGATTGCTTTTAGCTCCCACAATTAAAAAAAAATTTAAGTAGTTTGCGAAAATTTAAATATTGGAAAATTTTACTTAAAATGCACATTTCTATCTTCCGAAAACTCAGAAGACCTGGCAATAAGAAGAGCCCCTTTCCACATGACAACAGTGGCCTGGAGCTGAGCAGCCACCTACTCCTTAAACAGGTGTTTGCCTTGTTAGTCCCCATTCCAACCAGGTCTGCCATCTCACAGGCTCCACCCATCTTCCCCTGCAGCTGAGGATAAAACATCCAAATAACCAACTGAGGTGTTCGCTTCTCGGCCAGATATGGTACCATTCAGATGCACCCATAATCAGGTCATTTAATCCTCACAACACCCCTGTAAGATAGGCAAGAAGTTTTTTCGTGTGATCATCATTGTCATCGTCATCGTCATTGTCATCGTCATCATCATTGTCATCGTTATGTCACAGATAATTACATGATATGATGATATGCAGAGATAAACTGAAGTTCACGCAAGCCCCCTGTAGGGTACCATCCGTTTCCTAGTTCCCTCTGCAGTGAACAGTTGCCTAGTGCGGGGTCAGCAAACTAGACTGAGGGGTCAAATCTGCTCTTCACATGACTTGCAAAGTCTAATACATTTACTCTCTGGGCCTTATAGAAATGGTTTGCTGAACCCTGGTCTATGCCATTGTATATAACTTGATTACTTGAAAGGAGGCTTAAGGAGCCATTTAGCATCTCCTCTCTCCTAGGCAGGATAAAACATAAACTATATCACACCAAATACTATTCAACTAATTCAGAAGCATACTGTCATCAAAAATTTTACCTTGGCATCAGTGTGACCATGTTGTAATTCCAGTAATTCTATAAAAAACAGACTTAAAATAGGTACATGATTTACCCTAGGGAACCTCATCTAATTGGGAATCAGAAAAATAGACAGTAGCATAAATATATGTTCATATGTATAAATATATTGCATGTATATATACATTACATGAATACAGAAATTAAACTACATCTAAACGAGCAGAAAAAGATTGGCAGAGAAAGTCTAGAATTGAGCAAATCCTAATAAAGGATACCTTTGGCTGTGTGTGCGTGTGTGTGTGTGTGTTTGTTGTGTATAAATAACTCTATTTTGGAATAGATGTGAGATGGCAAATATAAAGTACATGGGTTGCTATGGACAACTCTTTGTTCACTCCTCCTGACTATAACAGGCATTACTAAACCAATTACTGCCCTTTTGCCTGCTAAGCTTAATGTGGCTTCAGAATCTTACTTAACACAGTATTCCAGATAGCCAACCGTGTTGCACCAACTGAGCAGAGAGGCACACTAGATGAAACCTTTGACATCTCTTGAGAAAAGAGTCTAGTTAGCAATAGAGGCAAGAGATTTCATTCTTATCTCAATCTTATTTTTAGAACTTAAGCCATTTACACTATTTTTATACCTTGCCAGGATGTGGGTAAAATGAGAACAAAGGAGTTAATGAGCTCCTGCTAAGTTACATGCTGAACCATTCTAAAGTATTATTTTTATGGTGTAGACACCTAATGAACATAAAAAATATGAGAAACAAAACAGAACCTACAAAAGGAAGGCTATCCTGAAATAAAAAATAGTATAGCTGGACATTTCCCAGAATGAATGCCTTTTATAGATTGGAACCATTAAAATTTTCTACTTGAAAAAAATAAGAGTGATCACTTGGGTTTGGGAAAATGATATGGGTAAAGCACTGGAGGAAGATGATGTTATAGATGAGGGTGAATTTAACCTCTTTAGAGTTCATTTAACACACATTTATAGAATACCTATCACCAGGGAAGACACACAGTGCTTGCTGCTTTTGAGAATACAGTGATGTATCAAGAGGAATTAGTGGTCCTCTCAAATCCTTTTTTTTTAAATAAAGTAGTATGATGGTGTGAGTTTATAAGTTCAGCTGCTGGCTACAGATTGCAATACAGTGCATTAAACACACAAGGGTGTATTTTTGTCATGTAATTTAGAGTCGGGATCAACAATTTTGATGTTGGTTCAGCAAATTGTGCAGAATGTCAGGACCAAAGACCCTCCAGTTTTCTTGGAATTTCTCTCATGGTCCCAAAATAGCTGCTGGAGCTCCAGCTAATACATTCAAATATCAGATACAATGAGAAAAGAAAAAAAAAAAAAAAAGGAAGAAACCAAAAATAGATGCCTGCTACCTGAGTTAGGCCTTTTTAAGAAACTTTCCCAGAATCTCTAAACAAGGACTTCTACATACTTTTTAATGGCCTCCCAACCTATAAGTCAAGCTAGAAAATATGATGTTTTTTTTCTTTTTTTAAGTGGGCTCATCGCTATTCAACACTGTTCTTTATTGAGGAGGAAGAGGAGAAAGGATATTCAGTATTAATTAGCAATTTCAACCCCTTGTATAAATTAAATAGCATATAATATTAGTTGTAGGAAATTAATTTTTCTTTCAAAGAGCTTCACTCTAATAGGAGAACTAGTTTATTTATATATGTATATACTATATGTATTAAAATAAATCAGAATAGAAAGCAATTTATCATCTAAATAAACTACAAACTATCCAAAGAATACAAACTGTATTATACATGCATCCAAAGTGCTTTTGATTAGGTAAAGGGACAATGGCTAATTTCTATTTCCTTCTTTATGATACATTGTATTTCCAAATGTACTACAATGAATGGTTGCTAAGGTAGAGAGAGAAAGAAAGCACATAAAGGAGGGATGGCATGATTTTGTTTCCACACCTATTATTTCATTTTATCATTTTAACTGTGGCATTTAGAAAAATGTGAGGGCATAATTAGATCTAATGAACATTTTAATAAAGAACCCATATGAACTCAGGTTTTTGGGTAAAAAGGTGAAAGAACTGAATGCCTAAACTGGGTCCTGGGCTCAACCAGGATAATTCCTTGCATGCAAAATATATAGAATCATAGAATGTTATGTGGGCTGTGAAAGCAATGACAATCTGGGCTGTCATTTACGTTTCTGAGTCCAATTTATTTCCCATTTTCTAAAGAAAGTCATTAGTGGAATAATGCCAGAAAATGATTAACAGCAAAATAAGGTGGGGATCTGGCACAGTGTACCACCTGAGCTTGGTGATTCCAAGGATCCAGGCACCAGTACCTACCCAGTGCCCCCTGACATGTGTACTAAATAGCCCTCTTTACATAACAACTTTTAATACTACAATCTAACTGGTCAAAATGCTAATTTGCACTAACTCCCTCAATAGTAAATTAAGTTTCTCCTGGGCCAGCCAGTGCTTGAAAAATACACAAAGAGCAGTAAGAAAGAACAGTGTTGGGGGCAGAAGCCAGCTGGAAATCCTGTTCTAAAGTGCCTCAGCTTCCTCAAATTATTTGGTGATTGCACAGCTGGTCCAGGAGAACTCCTTTTCTGTGGAGATGTAACCCAAGGAGCTGTCTTTCAAGGAAACGTTCAAACAGATGAGCCATGTCTATTTCTTTTCATGGTGAGGTTATCTTTACCATTTGATGTTTTTGGTTCTCTTTCAGCAAAATAGCCTTCTTGCCCTGTCCAGCTAGCAAAACATTATCCTCCTGTTATTATATAAACAGAGTATCAGGTGCCTGCCACCCTTCCTGCTCCTTTTCCTATCAGCTCTATCATTGATCTCTATGGTTACTCATTGGGAGATATGACATCTAAAAATCTAGTTGTCAACACTACATGTGTTCCTTCTTGGCTGGATATTTTTTTCCTTAACACTTCTATCTACGCTAGGTAGTATGTATTGATTATCTTGCTTGTTGTCTGTCCCCCATTAGAATTTAAGGTTCAGCAAGGCAGAAATTTTGTTCTGTTTTATTTTCTGCTCTATCTCTAGTGCTTACAAAAGTGGGAATACAGTAGATTGTTAATAAGTATTTGTTGAACTAGTGAATGTCAATCAACATTTAGTGAGCAATTACCAAGAGTCACTGTGAGCAGAGATGGTCTCTGGAGCTGAGTGCTGTACGATCTAGGAGAAGAGGCAGAATATTCACCAAATAACAATAAAAAAGGTAAAACATGGCTGCTGTCATAAGAAATGCAGACCACAGAGTGAGAGTACACTTTTAGCTGGGAGGGATCAGGAAAGACTCAAGGAAAAGTAAGGAATTGAGCCATAGAATTGAGCCATGGAGAATGGGTACAAGTGGCCATGCAGAGATGCTAGGAAAAGAAAATCTAGAGCAATGGGGCAGAATGAGCAAAGGTGTGAATGCTGCACTACATGAAGCGTGTTGTTGAGAAGCACGATGGGGTTAAGAGCACAGGTTTCAGGCTAATAGACTTAGATATGAGTCCTTTTCCACTTAACAGCCTTGTCACCTTGAGCCCATTAGTTAACTTCTCTAAGCTTCAGTTTCCCCACTTACAAGATGATAATAAAAGCAGCTGCCCATAGAATTGTTCTGAGGATGAAAAAAGATAATATATGTAAGTGCCAAGTCCAATGGCAGTCAATGAATATTTTTTTAGTACAGTCTATGTGCCAGGAACTATTGTTAAGTGCTGGGGACATAGCAATGGAAAGAGGTAGACAAGGTGTCTGCCCTGGGGGTGTTTCTTTGTATCAGGATAAGACAGCTGATAAACACACAAGCCAATAAATGTATAATTACAGAAACTGATAAGTTTTACAAAGAAGATAAATAGAGTAATGAGATTGTGACTAGGGTTAGGTAGGAGATAGTAGGGGAAGGCCTCTCAGAAGGGAAGGCATTTGTCCAGAGACCTGCATGTTGAGAAAGAGGCAGCTACCCAGACATCAAGGAGAAGGACCAGCAGATGCAATGCCCTTGGGACAGAGCCAGGGTTGGATTGTCTGAAGTTCAAATTTGGATGAAGTGATGATGGGGTGAGCCCCCTGTGGCTTGAGCCAAAATGGATGGTGGTCTATATGCATTGTTATTAGATGAATAGAAGTAGATGAATTTTACTCTGTGATTTGGAGGGAGAGTAGAGAGAAATTGAAATGCTTTATACAGGCTGAGTGACATAATCTAATCTACACTGTACAACCTGCTCTGAGGGGATGGACTGCAGGTAAGCCTCCTGGAGGATGCAGGGAGACAGAAAGTGGTAAATAATCCAGGCCAGAGGACATAGGGTTTGGACCCATGACATGGCAGTGGAAATGGAGAGGAAGGTGACTTTGGAGTATATTTTGACTATACAGACTTTATGATTAATGAATGGCTTTGACATAGGAGAGTAATCAAGGTTGATTCCTAGGGCTGGAGTTTGAGCATCTGAGTAGATACTAGTACCATTTATTTAAATAAATTTGGGGTGAGAGATCTGCAGAGTGGAAAGATTCATATTATTATTGAGAAGATATCTATTAGACACCCAAGTGGAAGTAGCCACTGTCAGCTAGGCACATGAGCTCAGTTGGAAGATGTCTCCATTGTAGACACAAGAGCCTAATTCATTGTCAGAGTTCACCAAGTGGAGATAATCTTAAATGTATTTTACAAAGGATTTCTCTTTCTTGTTACTATTAATCTGAGCTATTTGATAGACTATGGTATTTAGACTTTCAAAAACCTTCATTTGAATTTTCAGCAAAGGTTTGAGTCATACCTGATGATCCAGAAGAAACATAATTTTAAAAATTATGCCAGAGAGATAACCAGGGATGCGGTATTGAGAAGCAAGGGAATAATGGTTAGGCACTATTATTCTCTGAATAAAGGAAGGATGTTATTAGCTAGCTGAGCATTGGGAAAATTGACAAGGTAGAACATAATACCTGTGCACTGGTTCCTGAAACAGAAGGACATGAATGGAAAGACCAGGGAAATCCAAATAAAATCTGGTATTTACTTAACAGTAATGTACCAGTGTTGGCTACTTAGCTTTGACAAAGTAATGTAAAATGTTAACCGTAAGGGAAACCGAATGGTTTATGGGAATTCTCTGTGCTATTTTTTATGTCTAAAATTATTCCAAAATAAAAAAAGTTATTTTTAAAAAAGATGTGAAGACAAAATTTTTAACCTCAAAAGAAATTTTAATCTAATAGGATACAAAGAAGAAAATAAACAGTCAAAGGCCAATGTTATATGTGCTATAACAAAGCTATGGAAGCAGGAAAGATAGACAATTAGCTCAACCTGAAAATGGCTGCCGCCTGTTAAGCAATATCTCAGTTATAGTCACTAAGCAGAAAAGGAAGAAGGGCATTGCAGCAGAGGAAACAGCACTTGTTTGGTGGTATGAGAAAGTCTGCAATATTCAAATAACTGCAAGAATTTGGAAGAGACCAGTCAAAAAGGCATAGAAGGTAGACGCTGTGCTCGTTCCTCTCATGACCTCACCGCAATTATAATGAAACTACAGAGCAAGCATCACTGGGAGTCGCCTGAAGTCTGGCTGAACAGAAGTCCTACACCTGAGGACATACATAAGAGGTCCCCAGAAGTCTGGTACCAGGGGTGGAGATGTGAAACCGGCCTGTCCCACAACCACATGTGGCAATGGAGAACTGGGAGGGTTATCCTGGTGGCAGAGCCTCATATGTCCCTCAAGGAATGAGGGGACCTGGCCCCATACTGGCTCCCCAGCCCAGGGCTCCAGTGCCAGGAAGAGAAGTCCCCACAACCTCTGGCTGTGAAAACCAGCGGAGCTTGTGGCAAAGTGAGACAGAGAGCTGTGGGAGACAGACAGTCCTCCCAAAGGGCCCCGCGTAGACTTACTCAGTGACAGACTCAGTCACTCTGGGCTCCAGTGCTAGGGCAGCTGCTCCAGAGACCCGGGGATGCACAGGGAGACACTGAGTTGCTGGACATCTGGGTGAGGGCCGAACAGAAGGCTTTTTCTCGGACAGAAATGCTGAAGTGTCCACTGTTCCTTGATTGAGCCCTCCCCTCTCCCAGCCTGCAGATATGGCTGCCGCCATATCTGAGTCCCCATCAACCTGGATAACACAGGTGGCTCTTCCCAGGGGATTCCCTGAGACTCCGCCTCTCCCAACTTGCAGGCCCCTAAGCTACTTCCAGGGGTTTATTCCACACAAATGGCCTGGATCTCTCCTAAAATCTCTCCAAGGCTCACAAAACCCCAAAGAAGCAGCATCTGGCCTTAGTGTGCCCCATACCTGTTGCTGAGCAGCCCCAAGCCTGGCACTAGCAGCAGCCAGCCTCGGTTCCTGGGTTGGCCTCTCGAGGCCCCTATAAGCCCAGCATGGGTGGCAGCCATCTGCGGATTGCTTGGTAATTCTTACCAGGTGGCCCCCAAAGTGCATGGGCTGCAGCTAAACTTGGCCTGCAGCTGCGCCCCTCCCAGGAGGCCCTTCAGCCAGCACACGCAGTGGCCTACTTTGACCAGCTATGGAGCTGGAGAACCGCCCAGAGCTACATCTGAGGACACACCCAAAGGGCAGACTGGGCTCTGTGGGGTCGGCCCCTCGCTGGCCAGTCCTCACAGCCAATCAGCCCAAGTGTCAATCTCTCCCATCGGCATGCAAACAGCAACCAAGACTCAACTACAACAGGAGGGCACACACAACTCACACAAGGGACACACTTTGATCACCTCCCTCGGGTGACCAAGAAAGACTACCACTGGGCCCTACAGTGCAACTACTACATAAGGCCACTCTACTAAGACCAGGAGACCTAGAAGTCCTACCTAATACATAGAAACAAACACAGGGAGGCAGCCAAAAATGGGGAAACTAAGAAACATATCCCACAAGAAAGATAAGAACAAGGCTCCAGAAAAAGAACTAAACAAGCAATTTACCAGATGCAGAGTTCAAAACACTGGTTATAAGGAACCTCGGGCAAGAGAAAATGTACTCAGGGAGAACTTTAACAAAGAGATGAAAAGCATAAAATTGGAGATGGAGAACATAAAAGGGAACCAGTCGGAAATGAAGAATATAATATCTGAGATGAAAAGGACATTAGAGGGAATCAACAGATTGGATGAAGCAGATGATTAAATCAGGGATTTAGAGGATGGGATAGTGGATGACACTCAATCAGAACATCAACAAGAAAAAAGATTCTAAAACTACGAGAATGGTTTAAGGGGCCTCTTGGCCAAAATCAAGCGCAACGACATTAGCATCATAGGGGTACCAGAAGGAGAAGAGAGATCAAGGAATTGAAAACCTATTTCAAGAAATAGTGACTGAACACTTCTGAAACCTGGTGAAGGAAATAGACATACAAGCCCAGGCGGCACAGAGTCCCAAACAAGATGAACCCAAAGAGACCCCCACCAAATCACATCATAATTAAAATGCAAAAGGTTAAATACAAAAAGAGAATCTTAAAATCAGCAAGAGAAAAGCAATTTGTTACCCACAAGGGAGCTCCCATAAGATTGTCAGCCTAATTCTCAACAGAAATTTTGCAGTCCAGAAGGGCTTGGCACAAAAAACTCAAAGTGATGAAAAGCACTTTGATGAAAAGGACTTACAACCAAGATTACTCTACCCAGCAAAGCTATCATTTTGCATCGAAGGACAGAGAAGGAACTTCCCAGATAAGAAAAGGCTAAAGGATTTCATCACCACCAAGCCAGTATTTCAGAAAATGTTGGAGGAACTTCTTTAAGAAGAAAAAAATATGTATCAAAAATATGAATAAAGAATAGCAATAACTACATATCTGTCAAGAAGTTCTTCATATGAGAAAGAATTAAGTGCTCCAATCAAAAGATAGGGTGACTAAAAGGATAAGAAAATAACTTTTACGTATGCTTTCTATAAGAGACTTACTTCAGATTAAAAGATACACAGATTAAAAGTAAAGAAATAGACCTAGAGGGTATTGTGCTGCGTGGAGTAGCTCAGATAGAGAAAAGCGAATGCTATGTGGAATCTAAAGGACAAAATAAACAACAACAACAACAAAAAAGAAACAAACTCATAGATACAGAGAACATTTTGAGGGTTACCAGATGGGAGAGGGGGTGGGGCAGGTAGGTGAAAAAGGGAGAAAAGATTAAGAAGTACAAAATGGTAGTTACAAAACAGTCATGGAGCTATAAAGTATAGAATAAAGAATATAGTCAATAATATTATAACTATGTACAGTGTCAAATGGGTACTAGATTAGTGGGGTGATAACTTCATGAGTCACATGGATGTCTAATCACTATGTTGTTTTATCTGAAACTAATATAATATTGCATGCCAACTATAATTGAAAAATAGAAAGTATTATTTCTTTCTATTCTAAAAAGGTGTAGCCAGACCTAGAACTGGAGATGAATGAGAAGGTAAGATGACAAAGGGCATTAAAAAAAAAACAAAAAACAGTTTTATTAAGGTATCATTGACATAGAGCAGACTCTGCATATTTAAAGTGTGCAAACCAAGAAGTTCTGACATATGGATACACCTGTGAAACCATCACCATGTCAAGATAATGAACATATTTGTTACCCCCCAAAGTTCTCTTGTAACTCCTAACAAAGCTCCCTCCCACCTCCCTCTAACTCTTCCTGTTATCCTGATGCTATAGATTGGTTTGAATTCTTTATACATAGAATCATACAATATAATGGGATGAATAGTGTTTCCCCAAAATTCATATGTTGAAGTCTTAACCCCTTGTACCTCAGAATGTACTATATTTGAAGATCGGGTCTTTAAAGTGATAATTAAATTAAAACGAGGTCCTTAAGGTGGACCCTAAAACAATATGACCTGTGATCTTATAAGAAATGGGAACGTGGACACAGACACACACAGAGGGAAGTCCACGTGAAGATGCAGGGAGAAGACAGCCATCTGCCAGCCAAGGAGACGAGCCTCAGAAGAAACCAACCCTGCTGAGACCTTAACCTCCTGTTTCTAAGCTCCAGAATTGTAAGAAAATTAATTTCTGTTGTTTAAGCCACCGTCTACAACACTATTTCAGCAGTCTTCGCAAATACGTACAGTATATACTCTTTTTCTGTCTGATTTCTTTCACTCAGTATAACTATGTTGTGTGTATCCATAGTTTATGCTTTTTTATTGCTGTATTCCACCAAATGAATATGTATTTTGTTTGCCCATTCACCACTGATAAATATTTGGATTATTTCCAGCTTCTTCTTCTTATAAATAAAGTCACTATGAACTTTTGCTTGTAAGCCTTTTCCTGGACACGTGCTTTCATTTCTTTTTAGGTATACTACCTAGGGATGGAATAGGTGTATCACATGACAAATGTATGTTTAATGTTATAAAGCTACCTAACACTTTTCCAAAGTGGTTGTACCATTTCACCTTCTTGCCAACAGTGTATAAGAGCTCCATTTCCTCCACATTCTTGCCAACACTTGATATGGTGAACCTTTTAAATTTTAGCTATTCAAATAGTTGTGTAGTGGTATCTCACTGTGGTTTTAATTTGCATTTCACATTGACTAATGATACTGAATATCTTTTCACGTGGTTATTTGCCATCTGGGTACCTTCTCTAATGCTATCTGGTCAAATATTTTGTAAATGACTTTTTTAGATCATGCTAAAGAGTTGAGGTTTTATTCTGTTTGTAGTAGAAAACCATTGATGGATTTTGAGCAGTGGAATAACATGATAAGATCTTCAACCTAGAAAGATCACTTTCATGGCTATGGTTAACAGGACTGAGTGGAGCCTGATTTTACGTAGGAGGCTGGTACGATTGTGTAAGTAGAGAAGATGAGAGCTGGGAAAAGTGGAGATAAGAGAGATCGGGCCAGTTCCAAAGATGTTTGCAGGTAGGGTCAAGACTTGATGACTAATTGGCTCACCATCTGATGTGGAGTGAAGGAAAAGGAGGGGTCGGGATGCCTGTGGTTTCTGGCTTGGGTGATAATAAGCAGTTGATGAGAGTGGGTCATCTCCAGTGAATCTGGGAGCGGATTAATCACATAGTCAGTGCCAACTCCAAGATTTTGACTAACTCAAAACAGAGGCATGTGAAGGAGGAGGCTAAAACATTAGCATTGGTGAAACGAAGGGTTAAGTAACCTTTTTTTTTAGCAACAGCTAGACTTCCCACCCCGTCTCATCACTTGCCAATTTCATGAGTCACTGCCTCCCCACCAGGCTGGCTGGGCTAAAGGCCCCTTCTCTGAGCCCAGGGCTCCCCAGGCAGGCCTCTATTCCTCCAGTTAATACTTTATATCAAAATTACTTTTTTCTCACACTAGTTAGTGACCTTCTCAAGGTCAAAGATCAAGCGTTATCTGTCTACTATCAATGTCTGGCAGGGTCTCCAGCAATGGGCAGGCACTCAGTAGAGTACGTCCATGTCAACTGATAGAAGGGGAACTGGTAAAGGAGCCAAGCAATGGGATGGTGACAAACCTTCTGTTACAACTCATGCTATGTGGTCAGTGGAGGCCAAATCGCTTTCTCCTTTGTCCATTGTTGGGGAGCAGTTTTGAGGAAATGGTGTAAAGTTGAAGAGATAATGAACTGCTTTAGCTTTCTTCCAAGTGGGCCCTCTGTGTTGGCTCCACACCCCAGGAGAAAACCAGAGGCCCCCCAATCTGCCTGTAGATCTGAGTCACAAGCCTGCTCTCCCTGGGACTACACCAGGAATGGGGTGTTCTCATAGCAGCCAGCCCTATGTGGCAGAAGAGGTGCCCAGTGCTTCTCGAAACCACCTGCGGTTCAGTTTTGGGGTCTTCTTACCTCACAGCACAGTTCTTGGTCTGTTAGCAGTTTATTCAGAGGCAGAGAGGAGACACTGTGGTCCCCTGTGTTCCTTCATAATATTTGTTTCCCCAGGCTGGCACTCAGTCCTCAGTGGCACCCTGTTCTTTGGGAGGTGATCTTTTGTTGGAGAGCTCCCCAGTGTCTGTTGTTATGTTTGAGATTGACTTTTGTTCCAGACTAGTGGGCTGGGGAGACAAGCCTACACTAAGTGACACAACATGAACAGAATGCTTGTAACATTTTCCAAGTTTTTTTTTTCCCCTTTCTTCACAGAGCTTCCAGAAAACTCATTCCTCTGTGTCATTCCCCTATATTCTCATCCATCTATTAAGTCTTGTTTTGGGAATTGGAGTGTGTAGAAATCTCTTTAAGTCCTCACCTCTCTTCCTCTGCCTTCCCCCATCTTCCATAGACCTTTCCTTTCAACCTTTCACTCTGGGCATTCACTCATGGTTTAAAACATACATTCCGGTTTACTCTCCCATGTCACTTTCCTCCCCACAGACAAATCATAGCTGTATGGCATGCTTAATGACACCAGTAGGAATCTTTCAGTTCAGAACACACATCTCTGTTTTTCTCGGAAGGGAAAGTCAAAAGTTTACCAGCTAAATAACATGGATGATGTGGGTGCATCGTTTCCAGTAATTATGGCACCACAGTCCCTGCTCCCTAATTAAGCCAACAGCTAGTACTCTATTTGGGGCCCTAATTTCTTTCCTTTCTCATGTTGTCAAAAAAATGCCCACCGAGATCTCCTTTTGAACTGAAAATTATTGTGCTTTAGTCTCAAGCCAAAGAAAAATTTATTTTGGAAAGTTTGAATCAAATTTTCTGAGTTACTCATGAAGGAAAAGGTCATGAAATGCAGTATTTCTGACTTAGGTTGTTTTTTTTTTAACATTCAACTTTTGGAATTCTCTCCATTCAAAAATCACTTTAAAAAAACAATAAACCTGAACCTTTTATGCCCTTGAATTCCTATAACAAACTAGTCATAAGCTGTATTTGAAAGATTGATACTTAAAATGTTAAAGTACATGAGTAAACTCTCTGGTTACGTACCAGTGAATTCATAATACTAATTAGCCACCTCTTAGTTCTGCATATTATTGGCTAGGGATACAGATAATATAAATAGTAGGCAATTCCACAGTAATGTTTATCTACTATTAGAGTGTCTTACATTCTGGAAATCTATAATTCTTCAAATAAATAATGGAGCCACATTATAAAATTGGACTCCATCATGCATTTCATCATCTTTCAAATTTTGTACTAAGAATAAATTAATAAATCTTATTTAAATGTTGACTCAAGTGATGTTGTTAAAGTGTCCCTTTGCTCTCCATGTTTCCCTACTTTATCTAAACTATTCCATTGCATGATGGAAATAAGCAGAAGAGACAAATTATGAACGAAACGTGTGCTTTAGTAGTCTAGCTGTATTTATAATTTCATATTCCCTTAGGTTGTAGGAAGTAATTAAGTGCTGTTGCTTAAAAGGTCACCTGGGGCTGCATGGAGTCCGGAAGTAAATTGTTAATAGAGCCATCAAATAACATTATTGGATTGTTTAAATCTATCAAAAATAATTTAAAATATGAATCACTGAAGGTAATTCAAAATGAGAAAGATTCACTTACAGAAAATAAAGAAGAACCTTATATAGCTCTGTATCTATATAAATCTTGACGTCTTAGTCACTTGAGTTTGGCCTTAAGAACCATCTCAAACATCCGAGGGGAGAAGCAGCCCAGGTGAAAGGCTCAGCATCAGAACTGCTCAGGCCTTTCTCCAAAGCTGCATGGATGCAGCTCAGAGGCTGGGGAGGAGTTGGAACCTCCTTCGGGAGATAAATTCTCCCACCCCTGTGTGCTTCCTCCCAGGGCCTCCCAGCATGAGAATCCCCCAGCTCATGCCAACCAACAGACAACACTAATCAAAATATTTCTGGAACTGCTGCCTCTGTCCTGAAAGCCCTGGCCGGTCACAGGAAGCCAAAGTCAATGTGACTGATATTTAAGTCAGAGCAGAGGACATAAAGGATCATACTCAAAACCACCCACACTCCCTGTGTCTGGCTGCAAGCCAGCTCCAGTGCTGAATCAATCTCACAATCATGGCCTTACATTTTACAGAAATCATAATCACATTATGGCAGGTGAATTGATATACTATTCCTAGGAGGGTTATGAGCTCAGAAGACCAACAAGACTGGCCAGGTAACAATAATTAGAGAAACGAGCCCATCTTAAGGCAATAGGGATGGTGGGGATGGAGTAAACTGTAAAATACACACCCCACCTAAAGGAGGCCGTTGGTCTCAGTTCCTACCTTGCAGAAATACAGGCCCAATGCTGCCAAATTCTTAGTTTCAAAAGAACTGAGGAAATTGAATTTTTATATGAATGCTCCCAATTTTTAAATGTTGGTAGGTAATAAGAATTTTTCTGACTATTGGGTAAACCAAATAAAACACAACTGGGTACCAGATGTGGCTCAAGGACCAATGGATTTCAATGTCCAATTTATATAATTCATTGTAATTATATATAGCCTATGTTCCCAAGTCCATCAAATATTATTTTTAATTTGTTTTTATAAGAACAATTTTTTCTGCCTCGACTAAGTGTTATTTCTGTTTTTCTTCATGTTGCACTCTCAAGTCGAATTCAAAGTTGACAATTTGTGGGTTTCGATCCTTCGTTCTTGGTTACATTCTCTTAGCAGTTTGGAAGAGAGCTTCTTACTGTTTTACAACATAGTCTTCCACTTTTAACAACAACAAGAAAATATTTTTTTCACT
>NW_006436810.1:4650654-4671152 GCF_000325575.1 Pteropus alecto | reverse complement strand
AAAAAAATCTCTTCTCTTCATTACTTTCCTAACAATGACTAGCATCATCACTGATGTCAACACAAACATAAAAGGGAAAAGGGGCTAAATTAAATTTCCTTCAATGCTTAGATTTTTCATGAAAAGAGAAATGAATATTCTGGAAAATAGTTAAACTTGTTTAAAAAATAAAGAAAGAATGTTGTTGTTGGTTCAATACCAGGCGCTTTGGTAAGATGATAAGATTTTTAAAAAGCAAAGCTTTTTACCAGGTGTATGACACCATTTCACATAGCCATTTGGGTTTAAATGGAATGAAACTGGGAAAAGAATGCATTTTGCATTTGTAATTCAGTTAAATAGCTGCAACACATGAATTGGTCTGCTGGTAGTTCCCCATATGTTCCTTTAGTCATTTCAACATTTTCTGCACAACCACTAAAAGTGATCACTTTTCTATGAGACTTAACCTCTTATTCTTAAATCTAATAGGCTTTTTTTTTTTTTTTGCTTTTGGATCTATAATTATTATTACCAGAGTAATTATAAACAACCCTCTGAAAAATTATTCATCAAGTGCTCATCATCATCTAATATTATTCTTCCATGGCAATGCCCCAAATCTTAAATATGCAACTTCCCATTTAAGAAAGGGAAAGAAAGGAACAACAACTTTCCCATTCTGAGCGATACACTGGACTCTAAATTGATGATGCAATATCTGACATCATCAAGCTATGAGGGAAAAATGAATATATATTATTCCTGAGGAAAATCACTTTTATTTTTTATCTCAATTACTTGTGGCTTTATTTGAAAAAGCTCAACTTTTGATGTTATAGATAAGATGTCCAAATTTTTCCTGAATATTATATTTTTGGCCCAGTTGTATTTATATATCATAGGCTGTATATATAAATGTCAACAGCACTTTTAGAGTATGATTGTCTTTAGATCTGCCTTCTCAGAATCTACAAAAACAAAAACACCTCGTCAGCACAGCATCAGCAAGAATATACACCACACTAATTCAGAGTCTCAGTTACCAGTTAAGGATAGACTCCATGGACACAAGGTCATTTGCTATATCTGGATACACATGCCCAAAGCCAGGTTCCAACCTCAAGTCATGACTAAGCAATGGGTAGTGGAGTCATTATCAAGGAATCTCCAGGCCCAGAGGGGAGATGATGATCCAAAGTCTCCTCAAGTCACTTTTGAATTGCTATCAATTTTAAGGAATATCTGGCTGAGAAATCTCATTTCTCCTAAGACCTGCCCTGGCTGACCTCATCCTCTAAGAGGATCCACATGAGTCGAGATTGATTGACAGGGTGGGATGGGAATAATTTCCAAGTTAAATCACTGCGGGGAGGAGACAGTACGTTAAATAAATTGAAAAAAGTACTGAGGGCAGGATTTTTTGCTCTGCTTCATGTTTTAGATCTACTTATAGTATAGGCATCCCAAAATTAACCTGAGGATCCAGTGTGCATGGAGCCCCGAAGTTCTTGAAGCTCTTCCAAAGGGGGCTGAAAGCTTAGTGGAGAAGAGTGTAATGCCCAGGGATCAGGCTTGATGAAATGGACAGAGACCTTGCAGCAAAGGCTGGGAGTAACTGCCCAACTAGAAACCAAAAGGGAGCTTTGGAAGTGATGCAATAGGTCTACAGCACCAGCAAGAGCCAAAGGAAAGACCATGTGAGCCAGTAAGGGCTGTAGATCCCTAAGTGAGCTGAGACCCACTGAACCACAAATCAAATCAACCACCAATCCTGTTCCCAAAAGCAGGCAGAAGGACAAAGGGACATTGCCCCAAAGACCAGAAGAACTGGAGGACTCTGACACCTCTCCATGCCAGGAGACTGAGTAAGCCAAACACTTCTCCAGTAGGTTCCAGTGCCATTTTGAAGAGGAGTTGAGAACAGGGCAGAAATCATATTATTAATGAGAGGTAATACTTTCTGAACACTTACTATGTCAGGTCTGATTCTGAGTATTTATGTTAATTCATTTAATCCTCCCGACAACCTTCAAGCGATTCTATTCTATATTTTATCCTCATTTCACATATGCAGAAACTGAGACACAGAAAGAGTGAATAATTTGCCTAAGGTCTCACAGCTACGAAAGGGGGCAGAACTGGGATTCAAAACAGGCAGTCCGTCTCTACAGCCCTCAGTCACGGCCATTCTTCAATGATGTCTCTCTTTGAAAAAGAAGAAATCTTGTCACCTGGAAACTTACAAGGTGGTACAGGAAATACAGAATTGGTACAAAAACTAGTAACTGGGAAAGCGAGATCTTATCCTTCTTCTATTTGAAGAGGACTTGGGAGGGGAAAGAAGTATAGACACAATGAGGATAATGATGATAAATATATTGTAATCTTTCTACATGCCAGGCATTGTTCTAAGTACTGTAGATGCATTAGCTCATTTACTACTCATTATAACTCTATGATGTAAACCAGTGCTGTCCAATAGAACTTTATGATAAAAATATTCTACTCTGTGTTCCCTAATACAGTAGCCACTAGCTACATGTGATGATTGAATCCTTGAAATGTGACTAGTACAACTGAAGAAATGAACTGTTACTCTCATTTCATTTTAATTACTTTTGATTTAAATTTAAATAGGCATGTGTGGCTAGTGGCTATCAAAGTGGACAGCACAGAGGTAGATTTTTTCTCTAATTTACCCACAAGGAAACAGAGGCACAGAGTGGCTGGCTATGCAATTTGTCCAAGGTCAGAGAGCTTCTCATTGGCAAAATCATGGTTTAAACCTAGACAGTCTGACTCTGGAGCACGCACTTTTAACTCTAACATTTCCATGAGACATCCTGAGCAATTATCCCAGAACCCTGAGTATTACCTCAAAGTACTGTTTAAATGACTGGGTGAAATATTTAGGTTCTTCCTTTAATAGTTGGGGCCAGATCTGCAACTGACAAAATAAAGACACTAATTTTTCTCTTTAGAGTGTCTCAAGTACACTGTCTGCTCTCCAGTAAATACATGTTTCACACAGGGTGAGTGACGCTGTCCCATTTGGCCTGGTTGCACTTGCATGCCTTGGATGTAGAGGGCTTCCCAATTACCGTTACCCTGAAAGGTCCAAACTGAGACGAACACTACAACTGCATGAGGCTACTGAGCCTCTCTAGTCAAAGATGCCAGAATGCAGCTTACAGGGGCAAGAACCCTGCAGTCGAGCTGAGGGATGAGGGTGAGGGGTCATTAGTAGAAATAATGTTTCAGGAAGTCAAGTGCCAGGAAACGGTAAAGCAGAGCTCAAAGCCCAGTGAAAGATACACATTTGGAAAGTCAAACTGGAAAAATTTTCTCATACTAGAAACATATCTTAAAATTGGCAGAATGTTCAGAACAGATATACCAAGCACAAAATTAAAGCCGCCTGGCCCCCACTGACATCTTGAAAGACCTTAAGCAAAAGCTTACCTCTCCATGGTTTAATGTCATCTGTGACCCAATGACAATAAATATCTGTCCCCTCATTCTAAAGTCAATGACTTGTTTGTAATGTGCTCTTAGCTACCCATGAAAGGAAAGAATCAAAATATACCAAGAAGTGTTTTTACTGAGATTAAATACTCTTGTTATAGTTTCTTTGATGCTTTAATTCATGCACGCAAAAAAAAAAAAAAAAAATTAACTGTGCCCAGTGTTTTCCTGATTTCAGCTCCCTGTATTTCACTCTGGGTTTAGGATAGTGAAGTCGAGAGGTCAGTTTCTATGGATCACATCTTGAAAATAGTTTTCGCTGGGATATAAATCAGGGATCTTTTTCTGAGGGAAGCAGAGTTGAAATAAAGCTGCTTTCTTTTTGGAGTAGACGATTATGTTAAAGTTTTGAGAAAGAGAATCCAATAGGGACACCCTATAGAAACCTAGGACTTTTAAGTGCAAGTTTTATCAAAGCAAAAGCAAGCCAGCCTGCTAGAGTGATCCTGGAGGGCTAAAGACAGTTAAAGATGTATTATGAGGAGCAAAAACCTGGGGAAAATTGTGTGCCAATGGGGAGAATTTTGCAATTTAAAATATGTGTGTGCGGGTGTGTGCGACATTTGTGAAATTGCACAAAATGTTTCCGTTTTGCCAGGCAGCGCTCACCAAGCCAAACCTTGGAGCTCTGCACAGCACCTAGGCCAAAAGCAATCAACAGCCCAAGCCCACATAACAGTGCATTAGCAAATATACCAGCTTCCCTCACATCACACAGACATAAAAATCACAATGCCGAACTGCTCAACTCCTACAACACGAGAAACAAAAATGAAAGAAGGAAATAACTTAAAGGGTGAGTTACTATTAACATTTTTACATGACTGAGAGATAAGCTTCAACTTCTTTTAATATAAAATGTAGGCGAACTGAGTTTTTGAACTTGTATCGATATAGTCATCGGCCACCCACAGAAGTCAAGCTTTGCTGTTATAACCTACCTTCACTGGCCTGTAGGAACACTGATGTGAGCCGTGGTCATTTATGCTGATGAATGTCCTAGAGCAGTGATCAGCAAACATTTTCTGTAAAGAGCCAAATAAAAAATATTCTAGACAATGTATGCCATGCATGCGGTGTCTGTTGTAACTACTCAACTCTGCTGCTGTAACACGAAAGAAGCAAAGACAACAAGCAAATGAATGAGCATAGCTGTTCCAATAATACTTTATTTACAAAAACAGGCGGCAGACTTTAGTTTACCAACCTCCATTTCAGGAAATCCAGGACAAGTGAAGAGTATATATTTTAGATACTTAAACGAGAATAATATTAATTGATATTAGGGGGAAGATCTATTCATTCCCAAATCTATGCAATTCTAATCTACTCTAGATTTATCTAATCTAATTCTACCTAACAATTTAGGGAGTAGGTAAGATTATAAAATCTCTAGGAAATTTATGTTTTCATTTCACTATTCAGTTTAAATGTTTCCTCTTAAGCAAATTCACTTACTCAATTCCTCTTCCTCCCACAAATATTCATTTATAAATCAGTGTTACCTTCTCTGAATTCTTGTAGAATAATATTGGGCCTATAAGTAGTTAGACAACTGAATAAGTGATTATAATGTCTTTCACTCTTTTACTTGAAAAATAAGCAAAATTAGTATCTTCAAAAATAGTGGAGAAATACTGTCAAAGTTTAGAAGGAAAAAGATTTGGGATTTTTTTTATTATTATTTTACAGGGATTATAATTTATATTTAGGCAATATACAAAGCACTCAATTCCTAAGCCCAATAACTCAATAAAGCCAATGACAGATACTCATGGACTCAGAAAAATTTACCATTCTTTTAAAAAACTTATTCAAGAATTTGTACCAGAAAAATTAAAAACAAATTTGATAAGGAGAAAGGCATGAGATTCAAGAAATAAGTTAAAGAAAGCACAAAACCTATGCTTAGATCAAAATAATTATTCATGATGGTGCTTTTAAGTTTAATTCAATTATTAAGCAATAATTCCTTATAAAATAAGGATAAGATATAAAATAGATCAAATATAAGGTTGAAATAAAATTTCCATCAACACAGAGGAGGAAACAGAATAGAAAAACTGGGAGGGGCAAAGTTTCACAGTCTTGTTTTGCTTCAGGAAGAGGTGAGAGATACCAACTAATGTTAGAAATTGATAAAAGAGAATGTGTTCAAATATGTTATTAAAAATAAGCATAAGCCCTAGATGAATAGGAGTAGCATGTATAATCTTCAAACCAGTAAACAAAAAAATAACAGTAAAGAAAACACAATCACTACAGGAAAGGGTAAAAACTAATTTACATAAAAATAGGAAGCCAACCAGGGATGTCAGAGTGAAATCAAATGTTTCCATTTTCCTAGTAAATAGCAACAGATAAATTTCTCAATTCAAAGACAGAGAATTTCAGATCAGTTTTTTCTTTAAGCCAAATCTAGGTATATCTGTTTCCAAGAGATACGCCTAGAACAAAATGATTGAGAAAGATCAAATATAAAGGGAAGCACAAAGATATAGCAAATGCTAACAATATAAACTCGCGTACAGTGAGTAAAGAAAGGAAGTATTAAATAAAACAAAGAGAGTATAATCAATGAAGTAGATATAAACTCAGTATATCTAACACTATCAAATTACATTTAAAAAATCTGATAAAAATCCTAAAACCAATTGACGAATTTAATATCATAATGGGAAATTTTAATGTCTCTCTCTCTCTCTCAAAATTGATAGAAAAGACCATACCAAAAAGAAGAAGATTTGGCTAGCACAATTAACACACTGGATTTAATAAATGGACAACTTTATAATGAAAGAAACAGAATAAACATCTTTTTCAAATTCCCATGGAACATTTATAACACTGATGATATAACAGACAGCAAAAAAATCTTCTCAAAAGATTTTTTTAATTGTAGAAATCATGCAAACCATATTACATAGCTATGATGCAATAAAACTAAACATTAACAACAAAAAATGGTCAAATTAAAATCTATCCACTGGAAATTTACAAACATTTTCTAATTAATCTTGGATTAAAATAAATTTATAATTTATATTACATACAATTTACAAAGTAATAATGCTGAGAGCACTCCGCATAAAAATTTAGGAGCACTTGGGATTTCTTGGAAAGCAAGAAAGGACTGAAAGTGAACTGAACCAAAAAAAGGGGAAAAAAGACAGTAAACTGAGCACATATTCTAAAAGCTAGATAACAAACAAATGAACCTCCTACCAAAAAAAAAAAGAAAAGAAAAATAGATAAAAATCAGAAGTGGGTATGCAGATAGACATATAAAATAGGAAAAACAAATGCATTTAGTTGATAAAAGCAAAGAGTAAATACGGCAAATCAGATCAGGAAAAAAGAAAACATAAATAACATTGAAAATGAGAAGAGGGGCTTGATTATAGGTATAATAAATTTTAAAACCTTAAAAGAACACTATATAGGGTTTATTCAAATATACTTGAAAACGTAGATGAAATGGATAATTTTCTAAGACAATGCAAACTCTTTGAGCTTGCACTGAGTCTAAAAAGGTTTAAAAAAAAAAAACTGACTAGACCAATAACTATAAAACAAATTAAAAATTTAGTCAAAGATTAGTTCCCTTCCTCTTGTGTCTTATTCATCCTCCCAAAACTAGATAATTTCTATTATTTACTATATTTCACAGCAAAAGAAAATCAAAGAATTAAGACATCACAAAGTGAGCAAATCTCCAATATCAAAATTGAGAGTACAAAAAGAAAACTATGCATCTGTCTAGCTAAGGCAGGTAAATGCAAAAAGTCCTAAATAGCATAGTACTAAATTGAATCTAGTCCAGTGGTAAAATATAAAATAAAGTGGACCAAGAAAAGTTTAAACCAGAATCATGAGGGTGATTCAAAATAAAGAAAACAAAAATGCAATTTAGCACCTCAATAAATTAAAGATTAATAATAACAATTAGCTCAATCTATGCTGATATGTTATATGGCCAAGTTCTATTATTTTTTCTAAGTGTAGAAAAAACTTCCTTAACTTCATCAATCAGCAACCTATGGCTATTATAAACTTGATGGTGAACATTAGATTCACTCCCACTCAGGAATAAGGCAAGAATACCTGACTACTACAATGGGGTTCTATGCCCTAGGTACCAGCCAAGACAATAAGACGTGAGCAATAAATGATATTAATAATAAAATTAAAAAGATGAAATGTCATTATCTGTGAACAATATGTGATTATTTAACACATCATTAAAAATCCAAAAGAAGCAATGGAATAATATTAAAACAAATGAGAGAATTCAATCAAATTATTAGATAAAACACATTTCAAAAATAATCCACATCAAAAACAACCAATGAGAAAATATAAACAAACAAACAAACAAAAAACTCCATTGAAAGACTAACAGAACTGACTCCCCACTGGGGCTGTGTGCCCAAGACTCCCATTGTATAAGACTCTACTTCGGTGCCTCAAAGAAAGAATCACTTTCTTGCCTGGTGATGAGCCAGCAGCTGGCATTTAAGACTGAAATCTTGTTCTCTTAGGCCCTCATTAGCTCTTGGCCCTTAAACCTGTTTACTTTGCTGTCACTTCTTCTCTCGGAATTTCTCAACTTCAGGCCCCTCACCCTCACCCCCACGATCCATGGCGGATATGTTCTAAGACCACCAGTGGAAACCCTGGATAGGACCGAATCTTCTCTGTACTATCTTTTCCTATTCACACACACAATTTAATTTATAAATTAGGCACACTATGAGATGAACAACAATAACTAATAATAAAACTATCATAACTATATACTGGAATAAAAATTGCGTGAATGTGGTCTCTCTCTCGAAATATCTTATTGTACTGTACTCTCCTTTTCATTTACAGGAAGCACTATACGGCTTCCCTGTGGCATATCTGAATTGCCAGCATCACTACTCTTGCGCTTCGAGGCCATTAGTAAATAAAATCAGGGTGACTTGAACACAAGCACCTTGATACTGTGACAGTCAATCCAATAACCAAGATGGCTACTAAATGACTAGAGGATGGGGAGCACCTACAGTGTGGGGATGCCGGACGAGGGGATGACTCATGTCCTGGGCCATCCTACTCAGAATGGTGTGTAATTTAAAAGCTATGAATTGTTTATCTCTGGAATTTTCCATTTAATGTTTTTGGACCGCAGTTGACCTCGAGTAACTCAAACAGTGAAAAGAGAAACGGAGGATAAGAGGAGACTATTGTAGTAATATTGCAATAAGATGATTCTTTGCTGTGAAAGGCCGCTCCATGCATTGCAAGATATGGAGCAGCATCCTTTGCCTCTACCCGTTAGATGCCTATAGCACCCTTACTCCATGTTATAACAACCAACCACATTGCCAAGTGTCTCCTGGGGGATGGGAGTGGGGTGGTAATTGCTTCAGGTAGGCCCGATCACCTGGCCCAGAGATCTTGACCAGGCAAACTAGTGATCCAAGTAAGCAAGGTTTCACTCACTGACTTAATCAGGAAGCTATTGAGTCCTGACACACACACACGAAAAATCACATGATACGCAAAAGTGTTCTGGATTATTTTGTTCCACATTTTATCTTTAAAAATAAAATCTTTAAAAAGTGGTAAATTACATTCTTTGCATTAAAAGTGAGAATAGAGACCCACTGTCACCAGTAAGCAACTAGGACACAAGAAGAACCTACTGAAAAGGAAAAGCTTTTCTCAGCCTTTGAGTCCTATGGAGTTGAAAAAACAAAATCCTGTGTGGCTCAAGAAAACATTATAGAAATGCCTAAAAACTCAAACTTAATATTTATTACATGTGTAGGCTTTATAGACTGTTTCCTTGCCCTAGGTCAAATCTTCAGAAATCACAGAATTTAGAAGATAAAGCCCTAGCTGCTATGATTCGTACTTATAACAAACAACATAGAAAAGACAGACAGTCACACACATTTTTAAAAGGCCTTGAGTACCAGAGTTTTAAAAAGATTTTTTAAAAAACACAAAGCAGAGGGCATTTTTACCAGGACAGCGGTACATGTTCCAGCTTCAGCACTTCCTCCCAGAATCTAAGACAAGTGGTTTATTTATTTCTTAAAGCCACTGCCATGTATTCGTGAAAAACACAGTCAAGGGCTATGAATTTAACAGGGCTATAGACCAAAGGTGAGGGTGGGAGGAGGGGTGACGTTTTTAAATAGAGAACGGTGATAAGGTCGCACAGACTTACGGGAAGTCACAAGTTGTTTTTAAGCCCCAAACGGCAGCTGTTTTGGTTTTAAAGGTTTATTGAAAGTGGACATTATTTACACCATGTTCATAGAAAAATACAAGCAGTGTTTCCCCAGCACCTGTGGCAGATGTTTAAGGGGAAAAACTGAGTTCACATAGCCTCAAGAATCATAAACATGCCAACCTTTCCCAAAATAATACCTCCCTTTATGGCAAGTCCAGCCTCCCATTTCATGCCGGATCTCTTATCATGATTTGAACTTTGATGAACTACCGCCTAACCCACCTTTGGCTATGAAACTGTCAGGTTTTACAAGCTAAATAGGTTCCACTCTGGTCAATGCCCGAATGGACACACTCCAAGAAAAATCAGAGAGAGTGTTGTCTTAGAAAGCAGTGACTCAGAAAGAGGTGTGTGAGCCTCTAAACTGGTTCCGAACCTAAGTTCCTGGCTACTAGGAGAAAAAAAGAAAAGAAACGGCTGCAGGTAACCCTGTCTGGACAAATAACTTGCCTCAAGGGGAGAGTCTTCAAAGAGTCTTCCCAAGGGTCCTCCACATAACAGGACTCTTGAAATCCTAGTGTTTCTGATATACTAGTACCTATATTTTGGTTCCTGGCATAAAACAATTGACCTGTTGCATTCTTCTTTGCCCTCTCATTTCAAACATCCTTTTCTTCCCATTTACTTTGATGGATTTGGTCTTGGTCTGATGGGTTGCTTAGCTGATTCTCCTCTGGTAATTAAGAGTCGAGACTGTGAGAGGGAGTTCTGTGTGTGAGGAGAATTGGGCACACAAAGGGTGGCTTGGCCAAGCTGAAGTGGTCTGCAGATCAACAAAGTTGAAAGCCATTTCTGCAGGGCAATGGAACTTGTAGCGTGAAAGCATCAAGGAATCATCCTGTGGTCTGCGTAAGCCTCTGATATGATACAATGTGACATGACATAGTATCACCATGACAATATCATGATGCATATACTGACACTTTTACAGAATATTTGGTAGTAACTGAAATAGCAGAGACCCTCCAGGGTACATCAAAACACTCTGCAGAGTCTTCATGCTCCCTGAAGTCCTCAGCTCACCAGGGAGGCATGTTGGCATCAAAGATGGCATAGTAGTTGACGATGTTGGATCCGCAGTTATTAACTATTCTTTCCAGGCTCTGTTTGTTAGAGAAAATTCCCCTCCCCAGACTTCCCTCCTCAGAAGCCTTCCCTCTCAGATTCACGTCTGGGTAAAGAGACCATCTCCTCGTTCCCACGACAAGGGGCAAATTTTCTTCTACTCTAACCTCGTAGTTCAACTCCAGCCCATTTCTGCTGCATCTCAGAAAACACTCAGCTTAAACAAGAGGAGATTAAAGTTAAAGGATTTTAGAATCACTTCTAACCAGCCTCTGCATAAAGAAACTGAAGGAGAAAGGGTCCAACTTCACTAGCTCATTGGTGGAGCCAATACCAGGATTCACAACCCATAGCTGCCAGAGCTTGGATAACTGCATCTTATCTACGGTGTACTCAGTGAGGAAACACACTTTTAGTACACTTTTCTTCACCTCAGACACATGAAGGCAGATAAGGAAGGGTTTAATACTCTTGATATAGATATCTTTCTACAAAACTGTTTTTCCTTTTCTGATTTAAGGAGATTTATCACTCAGTTGAGGCTATTTCCTTCTTGCAGCCTTGGGAACTATTTTTCCTTTTGTGCTTACGGTTGGGGAGGAAGGGAGGAAGAATAAGGCCTAGTAATTACCCTCTCAGAAGCCTACTTCAACACAACTCATACTTGAAAGGAAAACATCTGTGGACTAAAATTGCACTTAGTGAATCAGTTATCTCCAGCCAATTGTAAAATAATATTTGCTTTGTTGCATTCTCAAGAAATATCAATAACAAATCAAGGAAAGAAAAGAATTAAGAACCTCATTATAGTTTGATAATCACTAAAAATGGAAACAAATTCAGATTCCTAATAAGTTAAGTAAAAGTGGTCAAGGAAATTAGCCAAAAATTATTTTCAAAGGAAGTTGGTGGGTGAGAAGGTGACTTTGGCAACTATAAAGCTCTATAAAGCCCTCTGTATCACTAAGAAATAAGGTTGGATTTTCCCCTTACATTTTTCTCCCTTTTCCCTTCCTGCCCTAATGCTCTTTGGAACCTGATTTTCCTTAACATAATTGCCAGGAGACCAGGCACAGGGCCCTACGCAATCCTAGGAATGACTCTGAGCATCGCAGCTCAAGTTAGTAATGCTCATCCTATATCATGGTCCAAAGTTGCCATATTTTCGTGGATTTTTGTTTTGTTTTGTTTTGTTTTTTGCCTTGCTTTAACTTCTCATCTACTTACTTTTGGTTTGTTGGAGGGATAAGTCAGAGACAGAGACCTCTGCCACTAAGGAAAAGGAATAATGGGCACCATTCCAGTTCAGCCCTCCCACCTCTCTTCTCTTTCAGTCTTTCTCAAGGAGGTGGCAGGTGGCACTTCTGAGACTATGTAGAGAAGGCGCAAGATTTTTTCTGATCTATCACATATATTTCCATCAGTTGAGCTTCTGAATTTATTTTCCAATTGACCCCAGAGTTGAATTGCAAACCATAAAGAACTGCTACCTGAACATGAGGGCAAAACTATATGGAAAAAAAAAGTAGGTCCATATATCTCACAGGCCAGGAAAAATATTGAGTCAAATTAACCCGTGAATTATTTACAGCATTTCTCTTTGCTAAAATTAAGCAAACATTCCACTTGCATCAAATCTACTCCAGGAGTTTTAACTGTTTATTGTAAAATCAAATGCACAATAGCTCTTTCATGAAACATTTAGCTGTATCTTCAGCACTAACAAACATCACACATTTATTATGAATGCTTCCTTATTATAAAGCTAAACACTCAGTGCCTGAAACTTTAAGCCCTGTATTCCGAATCATTATGAACAAAATGTTTCCTCTCAGGCAATTTATTCTGGTGATGTGGAATCTTTGAATAAATAGTGACGCTAGTACTTTTAATAGCTGTTTCTCACCACGTATTGCAACGGAAAATTAACAAGGGCTCAATTCATGACTCAGCATTGTACGAGTAGATTTAACATTTACGGTGAACTATAAATTATTTTATATGCGAATGTTCTGCCACTCGGATAAGTTCACTTGGCTACATATTCTTCCCTTCATCATTCTAAACAGAAAAGATGTCCTGTCTATGAAACATCCTCTGTAACGATAGGATGTTTTAATGGTACCACTTCAGAAGACAGAATGGCCCATGTCTGTAATAATTTAACCAAGACTTTTTTTTTTCTTTGATAAAATGTGTTTCTGAGGCAACACTGACAATAAGCTCTACTAAATATTTATTTTCCCCACTTCTTCCCTTTCTAGTTTCCTTGATCTGCATGACTTCCAACCTAGCAATAACCCTTTTTTATTATTAAATGTATTGGGGTGACATTGGTTAATAAGATTATATAGGTTTCCAATGTACTATTCTATAATACATCATCTGTATATTGCATTGTGAGTTCACCACCCAATGTCGAGTCTCCTTCTGTCACCATATATTTGACCCCCTTTACCCTCTCCTACCTACCCCTTCACCCCACATTCCGTCTGGTAACCACCATACTGTTCTCTGGGTTGAGTTTCTGAATAACCCATTCTTGTTTCATGCAACTGATTATTGATATCGTGAAGGAGCATTTGTTCTTCTGCTTAAAAGAGTGGCAATCATCTTTATTTTCTGATTTCAATAAAGTCCTCCAACAAGGGAGATTATTATATTTTAGCATTTTTCTCTAAATGGTGGTAACAAATTATATCTTATAAATCTTTATATCTTATAAAGTCCTGAACTAGAAATGTAACTTTTTTATTTTTTTAATCCTTTCCCATTTGTGTTAAATTAACTTACGCATTAGAGTCCTAATCTTGTCCGCAAAGTTTGCCGCGAAATATCTCGCTTCATTATAATTTTCATATCGCTCTAGTATATCGACAGTCTTTGGAAACAAATGATATCATTCTATTTATAGCATTCTGTTTTTGGTAGTTCAATCGCTGAAAATGTCAAATCCTAGGAAATGTAGTATTCTTACACGAGCTGCACTTTTTTTTTCTATACAGGAAAAGGGTTAAATTAATGCTTGTGGTTTTGTCCTCACAAATTTTTGTTACTTTTCTATTCGTGAAGCATCATTTACAGTCAAAGCACATCACATTTGGAAAGCACAGTAGAGACTATCAAGATTCAATGAGTCTTACCCGGGGAAAACTTTTCAAACACACATGCCAAGCCCCTTGTCCATTAATTCCGGCTTAGCAGTCTGTTTGTGTACAGGGTGTGTGTGTGGGAAGTGAGGATGGGGAGTGAGGAGGTCAGGAATCTGCATTTTTCAGCTGCAGGAATTTTTTTTTAAAATCTAGGACTGAGTAAGGCCTTTCTCAACAAGTCACAAAACTCAGAAATATAAGGGAAATGTAATATTTGGCTCCGTAAAAATTAGAAATTAAAAACAAACAAAAACGTTATAATCAAAGTCAAAAAAGATAAACTGGCGAAAATATTTGCAAAAGTATTTCCCACAATAGATAAAGAGCTCTTACAAATCAATAAGAAAATGAGTTTCCACTCAAACTTTTTTTTTATAAATAAAAGCTGCATAGTAAAATAATGAAAGAACATCATTACATATCTAATTAGCAAAGATTTTAAAAGTCAGTAGTTTGGATATACATAGTCTCTTTTCGTGGAGTGGTGCTATCAGTTTGGAGGATAATTCCCCATATTTATAATGGAGAATATTTTTACATAAAAGGCAATGCCAGATGAAAACATTCCCCACTTATAGATATATGAATTGTAACAACTCTCAAAACAAAGTTTTAAAAATATTGTATCAGCAGTGAATAGTCAAGGAAAGAATAACAACTTCATTCCACAATCTTCAAAACATTCTCACCAATGAAATAAACAAATGATGCTAATGCTACTCTTCACCACCAATCACCATACTTACTGCCCACAAATAGAACTGAGGGTGGGGGGGAAAGCACAAAAAGACAAAATTCAAAAAAAATCTCATGAATATCCCCCAATTTAGAGAGAAGCATATTGAGGGGGTAGGTAAACAGCCTGGGGAAATGGTGGGAATAAAAACCGATGATAAATGCACTTCCCTTTGGAATTTCAGTATTGGAAAAGACAGGCACCATCTCTAGTAGGTAGAGTGAATAGGGCATTTAAATTTAATAAAAGACATTTAAAACTCCAAATGGAGGGGAAAAAACACAATGAAAGAAAAAAAACGACCTAAGAAAAAAAAGAATTAATTTTGGGGGGAGGGGAATATAATAAAACATACAAAATAAAAGTTAAAGAGAGCTTACAGAATTAGGGAGAAAAATTAACCAAAAAATAGGATTACAGTTTTAAGAGAAATGTTCAAAATGGCAAGAGAACAATCTACATGCCTGAAAATCAAATTACTAGTGGGAAAAACTGCAGATAAGCTGCAGATGAAACAGAGATTAAAGCGTTAGAGAAAATAAAATAGATATGAAGAACCAAAAAAAGAGATTCGACATAAAATAATTAACGTTGAATGAGAAAATTTTTACAGATGAAAGAGAAAAGTATTATAAAACACATCATAAGAAAAATTTCCTTGGAATGAAGAATATGTAGATCATAAACATATACCATATTCCAAGAAAATTTGAGAGAAGAAAAATTATATTGATGTATGAAATTAAGTTTTTAAATTTTAATGTGAAAAAATAAATCTTCAGGCACATACACAGCAAAAGCAAGTCACTTTTGTGATGCAAAATAAAGAGGGAAATCAGGCAATTTCCACTGCAGCCCTCGATTCTGAAAGACAGCAATGTCTAGAAAACTCTGAAGGAAAATGGGACCCAAGAATATTATGCTCAACCAAGTTGTTCCTTGTCTAAAAGCAGCTGAATCATGTTCTCACAATCATTCAAGCACCTAGAAAAAATAGTAATTTGGCCCTTTCTTGAAAATACAACAATATCAATTAGATCCAGGTAATCTAGCAATAAATCAAACTAAAGAACTCAAAAGGAGAAAGTCGGGGCTTTAAAAAAATAACAAGTCCTGAATCCATTAAATATAGGAACATGACAAAAACTGAGGTAATGATGATTAGAGACTAGACTGTAAAATTTATATACATTAACAAAAAAGATTTTATAATTAACAAATTCCAGAGTTGGGTGTCTATGGGGTGGCAAAGTGGAATATTGTAAAAGAATAGATTCCATCCTTGATATTTTAGGAATGCATCTTTTTAATTTTAGAGAGAACTTTTAGAAACTAATACCTCCTGTGGCAATATAAAATATTTATCTAAAATTCAGAGTTTCCTTCCTTTTTATCTGTTTCTTTTTATTCTGTTAGGTCCAAATAAAAATTAAATGTAATAAATAGCATAAATATCACGGTCCTTTTTAATAAAATTGTATCTATCTAGCTTTCTTTCTACATAAGCATTAACATACATTCATTATGGTATTCACCTAATGTAAAAAAAAAATGTTGATTTCTAGATGATTATGAATAGGAATAATTTTTGCTTTTTTTATATTCTTGTTTATTGCTTGAATTTTTATAAATTTGTATAATTTCTCCAAAGTTATTATGTTTTAAAAAATCAGTTTTGTGCATTATCCAAAAATTATTTTTGAAATTAATTTGGACTAGTAATTTCATTTCTAAGAATCCATTCTACGTACCTCTTTGCCTACATATACTTGCAATATCATATACACAAGTATGTTCATTGTGACAAACTTAAATGTCTATCGATAGAAAACTGATTAAATAAATTATGGCATATCCATAATAAAAATATTATGTAATCATTAGAAACAATAAGGTAGATCTTAATATGGTGATAATGAAAAATATCTCCAAGATGTATGCTATTTAATAAATTTCAACTGAACAGTGAGTACACTATATTTCACACACATATATCTACACCCTGGTAGTAAAGGCACAGAAAATATGTGTCAACATGCACAAAATCTGTTAACAGCAGCTGCATCTAAGGAAAAGGGCTAGGAGATCGAAATGGGAGAATTCTTTTTTATTGTTTCTTTTTGTATCATTTATATATTTTTTTCATTATATTCATTTATTACTTCTTCCCTTTGGGGAAAATCATTTTAAAAAGAACACTCACTTGTGATTTTGTTGTTCAACCCCTTTACAGTATGGAGGAGAAAGCTGAGACTAGGGACCAAATTATTTGATCTAGGTCACATAGCTAACTTGAGATTTTAATTTATTTTTTTCTGGAGTTGATGTCAGTGTTTTCTATATACTGCCTCACACTTAGAACAGTGCTGTCACTAAGATAACAACCATAAGTGTCATCATACTACACAATTTACAGTCTCTCATTGGGATGCTTAGAGTTTTAATAATTCCAAAAGGGGCAAGTTACAACTCAATTAAGCAAGACTCCTGGGGAAACCTGTGGCATGTTAGATGAAACCAAATCACAGGACATGGAAATGAATGTGATCACATTCTCCATTATTGCCACCCAGAACCTAACACACTCATGGGTGACAGTAAATGCACAGATGGTTTTTACCTAGTTTAATCTCAATAGGCTTTTAAGACTAATCTATCACTGTCTTAAAAATAAATAAAGAAATTGAGAGCTAATATACAAAAAAGAAAAGAAAGAAAGAAAGAAAGAAAGAGAGAGTGAGGGAGAGGAGGGAGAGAAGAAGAAAGATAGAAAGAAAAGATTTCACAATGTGGTTTTGGAATGTTTCTCTTAAAGCCTACCCTCATACTTTAGCAAATTCAGAGACATCACAAAATTCTAGAATGGAGCATGTTCAAGTGTTATGTTCTGATAAACATTTTAACACATGGACTTCACACACAGGCACCACAGATAAACCAATGACTTTTTAAATCATTAACTTCAAAGACTCTATTGAGGTATCTGCAAAACCTTTGCCTAAAAATAAACAATGTAGTATCATTTATAAAAGGAAAAAGGAGGATGGTTTTGTTTTAATCCTGCTCTGCCATTTCTTAATTAAACAATCTTGGGCATGTTGGTTTCTGGCCATTAGTTTTTCATCTTTAAAATGAGAATAATAATTCCAGCATCTCAGAATTGTGGAGAGAATTGAATGAGATAATATGCATCAAGTGCCCAAAACAGGCTGTGTCAAAAAGAGATACAAAATAAATGTTAATTTCCTTTCCCCCTTCCTTATATAAAAACAAGTTTAAAGGAATGTAGACATATATGCTTTAAGAAAAATTATGTATATTGAATCAAATTTGAAAGAAATCAGCCTGAAATGGAAATGAATTTAAATTATGAATGTGGTCACTCAGTGAACTGAAATTAAATACACTCGTTCTCAATGAGGCCAGTGCTATTAATGAAAAGAAGAGGGAAACACATGACTGGATTGCTCACATATTTCTTGTTCCTATATTTGCTTCTTTGCTTATAATTATCAAATACTAATGAGGAAAAGTGATTTGGAGTTGTATAATTAAAATGAAGAAAAGGTAATTTTAGGCAAAGTATGCAGAAAGTGTTTTGATAATGAGGTTGAGAGAAACAAGTATTTTCTAGACACAATAATTGAATCCTCATAATTTGAGACATTAAAACTAAAGTATCTCTATTAGACATAGGCTACACATATTAGAGCTAATATTCTATTATTTTCTAACATGAAAGAAGTACTAGTCAATAAAATCTCAGTATTTTTTACATTCAATTTTTATATATAATGCATACATATTGAGCACCATCTAAGGGCATACATTATATATAATGTACATATATCAATTATATAAATATATATTATATTTGTTTATTACATCATTATACCAGTGTGCGTGTCTCAGAAAATAGAATTCTTATATTACCTCTAATTGTATATGCAAAGTACTGTATGAAAGGGCTGATAAAAGCCTTATTTGTGTAAACAATCTAGTAAGAAAAAATACATATCTAAAACCAAATTTTTGCCATTTTTTCTTCAAATAAAATATTTTTTCTTATACCTCATTCTACTTGCCATTCAATTGGATTTATTTATTTATTTATTTTATTTATTTATTTATTTATTTATTTATTTTCCAGATTTGGTTAAATCTATAAACTCAAAGCTCCAAGAAGTTTAAAAATTACAAGCAGGGTGGGTAAAAAAAGGATGAGGGAGCCAAGACATATCACAATCAAATTATTGAAAAGCAGTGAAAAGAGAAACATCTTAAAGGCAATAACAAAAAAAAAAATCACATTATGAAAGAAAGGAACAAAAGAGAAAACTGTCAGCATATTTCTTATCGGAAAATATGTAAAGCAGAAACCAAATTATGCACTAAAAGAAGAAACTGTTGACTGCTATATACAGCACAATATATTTTAAAAATAATAGTAAATATAGATTTTAAGAAAAACAAAAACAGAATATTTTACTAGCAGACCTTTACTACAAAAATATTAAAGGAAGTTTTTCAGGCAGAAAGTAAATGATACCAGGTGGAAACTGACTACTAAAAGGAATGAAGAAGAGTAAAAATGATAAATTTGTGGCAAAATAAAAATAACTATCTTTTCCTGCTTTTATTTTTTTCAATTTCCTTAAAAGATAATTGACTTTAAAGCAGAAAGAAAGAAAACTCACTATGGAGTTTATAACACATGAATAATATGTGTGACAACAACAGAACAAAAACTAAGGGATGGGGGACAGATATATACTGTTGTAAGATTGTTGCATTATATGTGAAGTAGTATAATATGACTTAGAGGTAGACTGTGATAAGTGAAAGATGTGTACTGTAAATTGTAGAGTAACCACTAAGTATAGTTAATAAGCTAGTAGTGGAAATAAAATGGAACATTAAAAAATAAACAAGAAAAGACAGGGAAAAAGGGAAAAGGGATAAAAAAAAATAGATGGAACCAATAGAAACAAATAGCAAGACGGTAGATTTTAACTTGACCATATTAATAATAACATTAACCATAAATGGTCTAAGGTCTCTGATTAAAAGGTATAGAAGGCTGAAATGAATGAAAAATCAAGACTTAATGATATATCGTCTGTAAGAAACACTCTCAGTATAAAGAAACAGATAACTAAAAGTTACAAGATAAAAAATATACCGTGCAAATATTAGTCATGCAAAAGCTGGAATAGCTATATTAATTTCAGGCAAAGTAGACTTTATAACAGTAACAGTATTATGGATAAAAAGAGATAATAAATAATGATAAAGAAGACAATCCAACAAAAAGAAAGAATCTTAATGTGTATTTTTATGTGATGTTTAGTATTATGTGTCAGTTGGACTGGTCGTGGGGTGCCTGATTAAACATTATTGCTGAGTATGTCTGAAAGGGTATTTCTGGTCGAGATTAGCATTTCAATTGGTGGGCTTGGTAAAGGGGATTGCCGTCCCCAATGTAGTTGGGCATCATCCCATCCGTTGAGAACCTAAACAGAACAAAAGGCAGAGGGAGGAGGAATTCACCACTTTTTCACTGCTTGAGCTGGAATAGCTCACCTATCTTCTCCTGTCCTCAGACTGAGCCTTATACCATAACTTCCCCTGGTTCTTGGGCCTTTGGACTAGGACCAAATTACACCACTGGCTTTCCTGGGTCTCTAGCTTGCAGATAGCAGATTATGGGAGTTCTCTCCCTCCATAACTACATGAGCCTTCTTCATAA
>NW_006436810.1:4645563-4650636 GCF_000325575.1 Pteropus alecto | reverse complement strand
TATTTCTTATTGGTGGTCTTATTTCTCTGAAGAACTCTGACTAATACAGCTCTTAATTATATGACTTCAAATTACATGAAGTCAAAACTGAAGGAACTGAAATGAGAAATAAATTCACAAGTATAGTGAGAGGCCTCAACACATCTCTGCCATTGATAGAACAACTTGACAGGAAATCAATAGACATGATTTGAGCAAGGCCACCATTCAATTGGATTGATTGACTGATTGATTAATTTAAGGCAAGGCAACCTTTGGTTGACCTCACAGATGGCAAAGACCTTGCCAGCTTACAATCCCTTATTTTTTATTTTTTATGCCTACAGCACCTGGTCTTCCTAGGTGGTCTCCCATCCAAGCACTAACCAGGCCCAACCCTGCTTAGCTTCCGAGATCAGACGGGATCGGGCTTGTTCAGGGTGGCATGGCCATAGACTCAATTGGATTTAATTGATATTTATAGAACATTCACCTAATAGCAGCAGAAAATACTTTCTTTTCAAGTGCACGTGGAGTAGTCACAAAAATAGAACATATTCCGGGCCATAAAAAAGTTTCAATAGAAAAAAAGGATTGAAATATAGAGTTTGTGCTCTAACATAATCAATTAAATTAGAAATTAGTAACAGAAAAATATCTCAAATTTGATAACATTCTTCTAAATAACTCATAGTTCAAAAAAATTCAAAAAGAACATTAAAAGTTATTTTTAACTAAAAGAAAATGAAATATATGTTAAAATTTATGGGAGACAGCTAAAGTAGTGCTTGGGGAAAATTTATATATTTAAATGCTTATATTAAAATAAAAGTCTCAAATCAACAATCTAAGCTTCTTTCACCTGAAAAAGGTAAAAAAAAAAAATAAAGCAAATTAAACAAAGTAGAAAGACAATAATAAAGAGAAGAGTAGAACTCAGTAAAATAGGAAATTGACAACTCAGTGAAATATGAAATTGACAAGTAATGGGGAAAATATCAATAAAACCAAACACATGTAATATGAAAAGTCTACTAAAAATGATAAACTACTAACCAGATTTATCAGAAAAAAAGAGAAAAAGGTAAGACACAAATTACGATTTTAAGGAATGACAAAGGCTGCATTTGACTACAGATATTATGAACAATAAATATATAATAAAGAAAACAATTTATACCAATATATTTGACAACCTAGATGAAATAGCCAAATTCTCTCTCAAGAAAAAAATAGAACACCTGAAAATTTCTATATCAATTAAGAAATTGAATTTATAATTTAGAATCTTAAAAAAAAAAAACACTTCATCACAGATGGTATTATGGAGAATTCTTTAAAGCATTTAATGAAGAAATAATACTAACGCCAAACTCTTCCAGGAAATAGAAGAGAAAGAAATATTTCCCAACTCATATTATGAGACCAGCATTACCCTGATAACAAACCAAGACATACATATAAGAAAAAAAAATTCGTCATGAACATAGGTGCATTCTTAACAAAATATTAGCAAATTGAAGCAGCATGCCATAAAAAAGATATTTCATGACCAAGTGTAGTTTACCTCAAGAATGCAAGGTTAGTTTAACATTTAAATATCAGTTACTATAATGCACGGTTTTAATAGGATACAACTTTCAAGAAAAAAAAAAGCTAAGTATTTGACAAAATTCTGTAAGAATTCATGATGAAAGCTGTAAAAAACTATGAACAGTAGAGAACTTGCTCAATATGATAAAGAACATCTATAAAAATCTACAGGTATCATCATAATATAATTAATGATAAAAGATTAAGGCTTGCCACTGCTTCTAAGTTGGGTTTAACCAATGGGACGCACTGGCAGGAGACTAGACACTAGGGAGAGAGTAAGGTCAGGGCATTTATTCTCCCAATTTCCTTCCTTTTAGAATGAATTTCTACTCCACCTTCTACCAAAGGCCACAGCCACCACATGGCGGCTCTCTCCTGAGATAAAGTGAGCTGATGTTCCCTCCCTTTACATCTTCTAGACGTTGCTGTTCCTATTCACTTTTACCCCCAACTAGGCTTCATATAACCCTGCACATACCTTTGAAGTTGTCTTTTACTAACTCGGCTCAAGTACCTCATTGAAGTGTGCCATTCAATCCCCGCTAGGCCCCCAAACCCTGATTTGATGTTCACCATCATACATTTACAAAATACACAAATTTTTCTTTGACAGTAAGGAAGTTTATATCACTTATTTCCAAGATCTTATATTTCCATGTCATTTTTCTCATGAAATTTATCCTAATGATGTATATTTTATGCTTGAAAATCTTTCGATCATTTAATCATACTTCTCTGCAACAAAAATTTGTATATAAATTGAAAGGTTTAAATCTTTTTTATTTCATGAAATAAAATGAATTATAGACTATTATCAAAATTTTTCTGGATTGAATGAATTATCATTATAGTTATTAACCCATGATTGATCCAACAACATAAATATATCATACAGTTTGATTTAAAAATTATTGAATATAACAAATTTCTTATTAGAAATGCATTTTTTAATGGCAATAGGGCTTTTTTCTCCCAATTAGTTTATATTTCCATAGATGAATATAACACATGACTAGAATGATATGAGGTTCAGACCAAGTCAATGGGAAAAAAAAGAACTGGGTCACAGGGAGTTCAGAGCTTACAAAAGGTGCATAAATTCTTGTTGTTAATTTCTTTTAAGAGAGGAACCTATAAGACATTCCTGTAATAAGTATACGGCAAAAATAAATAAATTAGCAGAAAAGAGGTTAGTAGGGGGCAAAACATTTGTGCTTATGCTGAAAATAAAATAGAGGTTTACAGTATATATTCATCTGGCAAAAATTAATGAAAATGATTTTTCCGGCAACCCTGAATAAATGGTCAAGAAACTTTAAACGCTAACTTATATATATGATCTGTCTTCTGGAAAACATAACATGCTATTTTGGAAGTAAACATAGAATTTTCACCTTTTCCCCTTTGAAATTGAGGGACATAGGCAGCTGAGACACAGCCTGGGGTCTTGGTTTTTTTTGTTGGGCTTCGAAGGTCCCAGCCGTCACTTTGGTGGCCTGGGATGTTTACAACCTAGAGCAGCATTCTCTAGATCCAGGATGAGTAAAAGACAGGTTTTCTTTTACAAATGGAAGGAGAGATTGAGAAAGGGAAGAAATGACACCTTCTTAGAAAAACCAGCTTTAGGAAAGACAGAGACAGGGAAACCAAGGATCTGGGATGCCCCTTAAGCCTCCATGCACCCCCATTCCTATGCCTCATGCCCCGTGAGAAATCTTGGGTGGCTCCCAGGGGGAAATCTCAAAGTGTGACAAAAAGAAGTACAGCATCACCTAAAGAAAAGAAAGAAAAGTCACTACTTGAATGTAAATCAGGCAGATTTACACCATTCTACTTTCCTTAAGACACGTTTTCTTTTTCAAAGCTGCTAATATCAAACAGTCAAAGAAGTATGAGAGGCAGTTAAGAACGTGAAACCGGATCTTTTGTATATTCTAAGGTTGAGTCTACACAATAGCAAAGTGTCGGATGTTTTGTCTCCACGTTGCCAGACATCTGGGTTGAATGAAGAATCAACTAAGTGGACTTGATGTGCATCTTGTTTCCCTTCGCAAGGCTGTCTTTCATTCCTGGCTGTGAAACACCCTTTGATATCAGTAGCAGATCTGAGCATGAAATCAACTGTCTGCACAGAAGAAAAGAAAGGAAGCCTCGCTCATTCTTTCCATGAAATGTGCTTTCTCTCCTTTTCTTTTTTTCTTTTTTTCTTTTTCCCTAAGCCCTCTCTGGGACTTGGGAGGTACAGGCCATGTCGCTCCACCTTCATCCATCAGAAAAGGGCAGATAAGGTGCCCCTGGGTGTCTGCCACCACAACATTGATTCCCAGCCTCCGGTTTAGGCCTACTCCCTTTTCCTGCTCACTTTCCCTCATCAAGGCAAGGAGCCCCTCTCCAGGTAATTTCTTCACCCCTCTGGTCTCTCCCAGAGATAAGGGGAAGCAGCCTCAGCCTATCTCTGAGCCACACATTCAACGAAGCGACATAATGAGCTGCATTTTGTTGAGGGCTCTCCAGGTCCCCCAAATCTTTCTCAAATGTGATTGTTTATAAAATGTTTGATAAAAATAAATGATGCTTTCAATTTAAACAAAATTTCACACTGTTACTGGTTTTAATAACAGTTTTGACAGATGAGATTTTCATCATCTGTTTTTTCTTTGTGAAGGCTTCTTCAATAAACTAAAAATGCTTTAAACTAACAGATGTGACTATAAAGTAAGGCTTGAGTGTGAGACATCAGGAACTAAGGCTTGTCAAATGCTTCAACATAGAAATTTATTCCTAGTGCAAGCATCTCCCGGGTATCAGAAAAGTCACCAGCCTAATGATTGCCGGCTAACGTGTGAAGCTTGTTTTAGCAGCAAGATGCCATTTATCCCAAACTGGGAGTGTATCTCTGCCTGCTCCTCCCATTTTCTCTCTGTATCTGACAATTTCTGCTACTCCAGCTATTGGAAACCTATGGAAAAGTCAACTCAAATTTGTTTGAGCTCATGTTAATGTTTGACGAACTGATGATTCACGATTCTTTACTCCATCAGCTCAAAAATTTGAATTTTCAATGATATTCTGTTTACCATAATGTAATTTATTTTTGCATATGTATATATTATTTTTAACAGAGTCAAGGCTTGAAATTGAGATTGCAGTACTCTAATTTCAAAATAGCTCACTTGCCTCCAAAATATAACAGTTTGAAGGGTTTTTTTTGTGTGTGTGTGGTGTCTTTATATATTTTAAACGGTTATTCTTGCAGAGAAATACAACATTGGGAAGCAAATTGACAAATCAGTTTAACAACAAAAGTAATCCTAAAGCTTAGTTAAATTAAGGAGTGCTATTATGTAAAGAACGTTTTTCTTAAACCTTGTCCAATTCCAAATGAAATATCCTCTCACGCCAAAAAGTGTGTCGAAATTTATTAACACGGTTTAGGGAATAAAATAAGAGATTGAGAAATACTGATTTCCATTTCGATCTCTTTCACTAACATTGCCT